>NW_022914477.1:0-212 GCF_012274545.1 Fukomys damarensis
GCTCCACACAAGTAGTTAATGGAAGGAGGGTTTAAAGTGTGTCAGGAAACATGCTGTGTAGATACTTCACCTACACTATCTTGTTTACCATTTTAGAGCACTTTGACATCTTGATGGAGGAAGAACCACTGTGTTTTTAAAAATTTCAATCACATATTTTTACACAAGAAAACTGGGCCCGCAAACATTTCACTTGCCAGTCACATGGCTCT
>NW_022914478.1:0-303 GCF_012274545.1 Fukomys damarensis
TTATACTAAATCACTGCACAATTTCTTGAATTTTTCAAAGATCATAGCTTCATTCTATCACCTGAAACATTTTCTCACTCAACCATACTAACAAAAGTTTTTCCACCTCTTCCAGTACTTGTGTCTTCTGCCTGGTTAGCATCATTACTTCTTTTACCACATCAGCTCCTTTGATGGCATTTTTATTCTTCAAAATTGTCACCTTTGCCATCCTGTCCTCCAAAGTCAGATCAGTCACATGAAAACTACGCTCTTACTTTTCTACAATTTCTAGCTTTCATTAAATGGTTATTTTATTTCAAA
>NW_022914479.1:0-259 GCF_012274545.1 Fukomys damarensis
ATGTTCCTAACTCAGTGGGTGTCAAGTTTTCTTTTCATGTCTGTTCTTTCTGTATTTTCACATAGCTGCTCAGTCCTCTTAACTCTTTTGCTTCGCATGTTAATTCATTAGTTCTTCTTATGTGTTGCTTTCCACTCTAAGTCCGAGATGCCACTTTTTGACATAAACTAGAGGAAAGCTCTGTTTTGAAGGAGGGTCATGGTTTACTCACTGCTGCTCCAGGATTTCAGAGAATGAAGACAACTGATTTTTCATGTGA
>NW_022914480.1:0-223 GCF_012274545.1 Fukomys damarensis
TAAGATTTTGACCCATTTTCTTCCCATGGCTGCAACACTCAATGGCTTAGCAAGAAGTAGATTAAAAGAGTGGGTCTTGAGATCTAACTTAGCAACCTCTGATGAGCAAGATTTATTTCATAAGCCTTGTACTTTTGTCTGAGTATACCTCAGATTTATATTGTTACCTTTTCAAGCCTGAGCCCGTTGTCCTTTATATTTGAGTCAATAAGATGGAATTTTG
>NW_022914481.1:0-242 GCF_012274545.1 Fukomys damarensis
TTTTATTTGCTTCAAGACACCCAGACAATTACTAGGATAAATGCTGTAATAATTAAGGTGTGCCTTAATGAACCATACTAAAATTTCCTTGTATTAACGCAGAACAATCGCGTTGTGGTTTGTGCAAAAATCAACGCAGATGTTTCCAGGGAGCCAAGCTGCACTCCCCCAACAAATGCCCCACATCCACCACCTCCTCCACCCGGCTCTGGATTGTGCACTGCAAACCAATGAAGTCTCCA
>NW_022914482.1:0-206 GCF_012274545.1 Fukomys damarensis
TGGCCAGAGTCACTAGGAGAATATAAAATAGTGAATATTATTAGACTTATTTTTAAATGAAATTGAAAATTAATCTGTTTGGGCAACTGACAAGTAAGCAGAGCAGACACTGGAAAAGCTAAGCTTCCTTTCCTTATCCCACTAAGCACTGCTGTTTCCGAGCCCAATCCAGGTGCTGAAACATGAACACCATTCAGGGTAGCAGA
>NW_022914483.1:0-572 GCF_012274545.1 Fukomys damarensis
AGAGTGGGGTCATAGAGGTCATTAGTCTCCAAGCCATCTGTGTTGCCCCAATAGTTCAGAACCACGGGATTAGATGATGATAGATCATCATACCCAATGAAAAAATGTTGTAATTCTATGCATCTCTTGCTTCTGATAGGAGCCAACACTTATTACCCATAAGCTCCTTTCTCAGAACATTATTCAGCATCATTTAATAACTACAATAATCTTTTAAGGTGAGGATGTTTTATTTTCCCCGCTTAACCAGGCAGGAAAAAAAGCTCAGAGAGGCGCAATAATTTGCTCAAGTTTTTATAACTGGGAAACTCAGGATGGGTTGGTTTGCTTGATTTGGCCATTCCACAATGTACACAAAAAAATCGCTGTATCCCACTGTACCCTATCAATATGCACTGCTATAATTTGTCATTGTTGAATTAGGTTTTTTCTTTTTGGTACTGGGGATCGAACTCGGGTCCTTGTGCTTCTGAGTCAGGCTCCGGAACCACTGAGCTAAATCCCCAGCTCTGTCATTGTTGAATTAAAAAAAAAAACAAAACCCAACTCTCAGGTTCCCTGACTCTGTTTAC
>NW_022914484.1:0-998 GCF_012274545.1 Fukomys damarensis
TGAGATGTGGTCATTAGGATGGCAGATGCCGTCTACCCAGCAACACCAGGAACTAGAGACAAATTTCCCCAGGGTCCACCAAGCCTCCTCTCACTTCTTTCTCTAAGCAGGAGCCACGAGATTAGCCTGAATGGATGGGTATGACATTCAGGGACTAGGAGGTGTGCTGCTGTCTCCACATTTCCCTCAATCCACCCCACTCCGGTAACCATGACCACAGTTTCAAACTGCCAACTCATCGCCATTACGATAACTGAGCTGTCATGGCTCAGACACGCACTGTGCGCTCTGACACTCTGCCAGCCTCTGTGGACACTGAATTGATATCTGGGCCTTTCATCGTTTCCTCACTGGCTCTGATCCTACTCCTCCGAATACATATCCTCAATATCTATTTCCTTGCTCATAAATTTCAGGCCTACCCACCTCATGTGGACCTTGAGACAGTATGACACATTTAACAGAAGAATGGCCTTGGCTCAATGGGTGGAATAAACAGAAGTAGCATAGACTGCCTTTGCTTGCCCTGCCAAATGTCCCTATATGTGATATACTCCCAAGTGAAGTCAACAAATCCCACGTGTTTAAACAAAAAATAGTCTCTGGTGTGAATAAACTCTAATAGTACATAATTTGTGTTAATGACCAAGTTGACAATGTGCAATAGGAAGACAAGGGCTTAAGGTGTAGCAAAAGTCGGAATTGTAGGACAGAGGGAATATGCAGAAGAAAAAATAGGATAAAATGATAAAGTCGACAAATGTTTGTAAATGCTAGGAGAGTAGGGATGAAGGGAGGGCAGGGACAAGAGCAAAACATGAGAAACAAGAAGTGTCAAGTAAAGGTACAAGACAACAACAATGAATATAACTGTGCTGTATACCTCAGAGGGACCAATACACCCACGAAGGAAAAATGAATGTCCCCAACTGTAACATGCTAAGATGTGAGGGTGTTTCACTTGGAAGAAAAGAACATTCATGTTGGACCCTACCACC
>NW_022914485.1:0-3385 GCF_012274545.1 Fukomys damarensis
ACATGTATGTGTACATCTCAGTGCAGGTATGCATATTGATATTTGCAGTCATGCCTCAGTTCATTAACCTTTTTGTGGGCAAGCACTTTGGTTCTCAAAAAGAAATATTTCACAAAATTTTGTTTTGCTTTACAAACTCTGCATCAGGTGACAAACACGACCATGGCCATCTTTCCCACACAAATATGGCCATCTTTTCCAAACTTAGGGATAAAATTAAGTGTTTTGAATCCAAGTGCCACTGTACACACTGTATCAGTTAGGGTTCACTAGAGTAGCAGATATAATATACATCTGTCTATCTATCTATCTATCTATCTATCTATCTATCTATCTATCTATGTGTATATAAAGGATTTACTAAGCAAGCTTACAATGACCACTTGTGGAATCAAGGGTGGAATAAAGCAAAATGTCCCCTTGCATGCTGTAGAGCCAGAAAAATCCAGTTGCAGGTCAAAGGTCAGAGATCACATCAATTCTGGTGCAAGTCTGTGTCAGAAAGCCCTTGGTTCTGCATTGGAAGCAATGTCTAAAGGCAATGGTTCAGGCCAGAAGTCCTCTGAAAGACCCTTTGTAATCTGTCTAGACTACAAGTTTACTGGCTGGTGCCACCCATTTCCTGGGAGGGTCTTCCCTCCTCAGTCCGTGGCCTACCTGCCAATGACCCAAAGACACAGCCAATACGCTGCTCACCTGATCCACACTGGGTGTCTCTTAATCTCCTCAGCTTGACATTTCATAGTTAAGGATCATGAATACATATACGTTAGATTTCTATCTATCCATCCATCCATAATCTATGTGGTTATAGTTTTTATTTTCTAATTTAATTCCATAATTGAAAAATTTCAGCCAAAAAGTAGGAAGCCTTTAAATAGATACGGAACATATTTATTCAGAACATTTAAGATGGTACTGTGTACTAATAAGTTTTTAATCATGTTAATTTAATAAGACAAAATACAAAATAGGCATCTATTTACAAATGAAGTTTTTGATCAATTAATTCAGTCAATCAGACAGTTTTACTCATCCAACAATGCATATTAAGGACTGAGCTAGGCTATGGAGTACCTTGATCAAAAGGCTGAAAACAATCACTGCTTTAAAAAATTCTAATGGAACAAAAAATAGGTTAACATGTGTCTGCTTTTTTGTTTAATCTGTAAATTGCTCTTTTTGTTTCTTATTTATGTTCCTCTTAGAAACTTTGTCTTTCCTAGTGTTTATGATGCCTATGAGATCTTTATGAATTATTATTTCTCCACTCTGTGTTAGACTATGCTTCGAAAACTTTTCTCTATGCCAAGATTTAAAAAGCCAGACACTTGTATTAACTCCTGGTACTTTTAAGCTTAAATTTTATGTCTAATATTTAGGTTTACCCAATAATTATTCAGATTTCTCTCCTTACCCAAATGACTAATTATCCCAACATAATGTATTAAATGCATGACTTTTAATCACTCTGTTGAAATATCTTTATTAATACTATATATTAAACTTGCACATGTACTAAGATGTTACTACAACTCCTATTCTTTTATAATTTTTCAATTTCAGATTCTTTTAAATATATTTAATTAGTGTAGATTTATGATATATTTTAATACCTGGAAACCTTAATTTTCTTTTGTTTTGGTCAAGATACTAAGATTAATTGGGGTTTTAAATGGTATTTCATTTTGATTAAGAAGTATGTATTTAGAAAGAGATAATAAGTGGCACTGTGTAATTGCTTGAATATTTTTTAGATCATGATTAAGGAAACAACATTAGTGAAGCAACACAGGCATGAAAATTCCGTGTGTAAAACCAAAGACAGGGCCGGGAACCTGTGTTGAGGATACCGTGAAGAACCTTCTTGGCCACTTTTCACGGCGTATCATGCGGCTTACACTAAGAGATCATCCCCACGTGAAAGGCCCAACACAAAAAAACTTTAGTCTTCATTCACGGAAAAGGCACTGCTGGTCACGTGGCTCTCTGTGCACGTGCTCCTCCAACTGATGGGCTTGGCTTTCTGGCCTTTTCCCAGCTTCCGATTCCGTGCATTTAGGGTTACTGACCTGCTGAGATGCTGTGAAAGGGTGAGAACGCAGGGGAGTTTAGCGCACATGTGAAGACAGGTATGAAGGAGACACACATATGCGACGCTGGGTGATTTACTAGAAACAATGACATGAAATGAAGTGAAATGCACGCAGATAGTGCTTTTTAAATTTTAGATTGAATGGGCAAAAATGTTATTTTGTCAAATATTGATGAGCGTTTCTAAATTCCTACTCACAATTTCAACACATTATTTTTCACCAGCAAGAAACATTTCATGGGAGCTGCATTCCTCAGACTGCTCTTTCATCCCTGCTGGCAGATGGCCTTTGACCCATTTCCCATTATTGAGAGTACAACAATATCATTTCAACCTATTGCTCGAGAAGCCAGGAAATGCTTTTTTGTGTGCCCAGGAAGAGGAAATAATTTGATGTCCATCCAGTTCTTTTCTGCCACAGAGCTGTAAAAAATGTAAATTAAATTTTCTGTATACATTGTTTAATGCCCTTTGTTGACAAACTACTATTGCATAACTAATGCAAACTGAATATTTTAGGTGATACATTTAGCCATAATTTGATGTATTTCCATAATGCTTTCTTATTTTTCTGATTAAAGGCTTTGATATGCAATACTATAAGTACTTCTTCGAGACCAAACTTTCCTATCAAACTAGCAGAAGCCAGACCACACCAACATCCACCGCAATGCTATTTGGAAAATAGAAAACATTCAGTAGAGGTCTGTAAGCTGAAGTAATCAACACTGAACATCATATGCGTGATACTGTGTAGGATATTTGCTATTTTGGAAAGATCCTTTCATCATCGGGTTTGAGGAAGAGTTGATAAGGATCTGGGCAAGACTGGGGAATGATTTTTCTTACCGTCAATTAAAAACATGAAGGGCTTTCATCAAAAGAGTACGAAGATGAAAATCGTGGGGTCAAATTTAGCAAAGTTTCCAGAATGAGTAAAGGAAGACTTCTTCGCTGGTGGTGCAGAATGAAGGCTGGCTTTCAGATTTGTACTGTGTAACGCGAGTTGTTTGCTCACGTTGACAGGAAGTGAGGAGGATGAATGGGTTTGAGTAGACAGAGGAATCGTGGGCATGGGGCTTGTTTGAAATGAAAAGTAGCATAATGGGATAGTTTGGGGCAAACTGAGCCTGGGCGCTTGCAATATGTTATATTTGACCGATTCTGGAATCTTCTTGTTGCAAAGTCTGTGTGGTTCTTTATACGATGAAGTGAAGGATTATTATGATGCACTGTGAATATATTTCTTCCACTTTACCGTGGAGAAACACCTTGCATTTAAAAAGTGTA
>NW_022914486.1:0-249 GCF_012274545.1 Fukomys damarensis
GAGAAAAGAAAGAAATCATCTATAAAGAAAAGCCCATCAGAATTACAGCAGACCTCTCAACCCATAAGTCAAAAAGGGCTTAAAGTATTTCAAGCCCTAAAATAAAACAACCTCCAACCCAGACTGATTTACTCCACAGAATTGATGGAGAAATAAGATACTTTAATGATAAAAAAACACCTGAAAAAATTCATGACCATCAAAGCAGCACTTCAAAACTTTCTGAAGGATATTTTAGAAAAAGATAAT
>NW_022914487.1:0-203 GCF_012274545.1 Fukomys damarensis
TGCTATTGAGAAAGGAATTGTTTCCCTAATTTCTCTCCTCAGTGAGTCTTTTATCTGTGTACACGAAGGCTATTGATTTTTGAGTGTGGACTTTGTATCCTGCTACTCTGCTGAAAGTATCATTTAAGTCTAGAAGTCTTTTTTTTTTATGGAGGGGGGACTGGGAATTGAAGTCTGGTTCTTGCACTTGTAAGGCAGGCCAC
>NW_022914488.1:0-282 GCF_012274545.1 Fukomys damarensis
ATACTGAATCAAAGAAGTCAGACACAAACAAATGCATTTCTATTTATATAATTAAAAAATGGACAAAACTAAAACATAATTTAAAAGACATAATGGTTTCTGGTGTAATGATTATAAGGAAACATGGAACAGAAAAACAAGCCAGCTTTCTCTAGCACTTAAAACTCACAGCAAACCAGGTACAGTGGTATGTCCATAATCCCAGGTCCCTAAGAACCAAAGTAGGAGGACTGCTTAAGCCCTGAAGCTGAAGTCCAGCCTAGGTGACAGAGGGGATGGGAG
>NW_022914489.1:0-848 GCF_012274545.1 Fukomys damarensis
GTAACAAACTGCCCTCGAACATAAGAACTCACCAATTTTGGTAGTATAAAGAATACATAATATTGTACTTGAATATTTAAGTGACAGAATATTGGGTTAAATGGGCTAATAAGGAATAACTCAGATCTAAGTCTCATTTTTTCAGTGGTTCCTCAATAAAATTGCTTCCTCTTCCTTTACTTATTATGAGTAGAATTTTTATAGACCTATCAACCAAAATTAATGATCAGTATTTTATTCTAGCTCAGAGAGTGTACCATTAACATTGCCAGGAAAAGAGAGATGCATTCGCCTAATTTTCTGTGCAGAGTAAAATTCACTCTATGTAGGATCAGCAACATGATGTGTGGGCCTTTTGAAGCATCTGTATGCGTTTGCATACCCAATAAACTAATCCTTCCTCCATGAAACATGGGACTGGCAATATTTGTTGGACAGCTCAGTAAGTAAGGACTCTGCAAGTTGATGAAAGTTTTCCTGTAAAAATAAAATTATGTAAAATAAAGTAAGTCCTTTGGCACTTTTATACCAGAAGTGGGATACACGGACACACTGGCTAGATTCGGGTGTATCCTTTGAAGTCATTGCATGATTCATACCAAACCTCATTGTTCCCCTCTACTATTACATCCAGAAGATAACTCATCATCTCATGAATCTCAGTTGTACTATTCAAATTATAACTATTATCATTTACAAAATACATGCCATTTGTGGAAGGGAAAGCCATTTAAATCTAGTTTTAATTTTTATTTTTAGTAAATGATAACTTACTTTGATACCTAACACTAATACTATAATAATATGACAGATACTGTTAACATTTTCTACATACTAGGTACTGTACA
>NW_022914490.1:0-201 GCF_012274545.1 Fukomys damarensis
CACCAATCTCATTCATGAAAGTGCTTTCTGACTTAATTACAATTCAAAGACCCCATATTTATAGAAGATTATGACTGCATATCAGGTTTCCACGTATGAATCTGGGGGGGGTCTATAGCAGGTAGGTGTATGGGTATATATTTATGTCAAGTAAGGAAGGAAAGCATTCTATTTTCTCATTTAGCATACATCACATGTGCA
>NW_022914491.1:0-416 GCF_012274545.1 Fukomys damarensis
CTTGCAAGGCAGGCAGCGGCACCACTGAGCTAAATCCTTGGCCCTCTTACCGTCTAATCTACTTGTCTACCTCTCATTTAGAAACAGTGCTTTAATGATATGGAATTAAAATCATTTAGAGAAACTAGATCAAACTAACCCTCAGATATCCCAACGCCAACCTCTTATCTGTGAGCATTACTTACATAGTTTTGTTTAAGTTTGAGCTTTTGATTATTCCAAGAGGCAGTGGCCCTACCCTTTTAAGAATGTACAAAGAGGGTGGGGAGGAGAAGGAATGTGTTTTCAGTGCTATCTGTCACCCAGAAGCAGGACACGGACCAGGTAATAACAATGGTGATGGGTTGTAAAGCATACTAAACCACAGTGGCGAGATGGAAAGTGTACTTTGTTTTTTAAATTTTAATTAAATGAAT
>NW_022914492.1:0-236 GCF_012274545.1 Fukomys damarensis
AAACCTGGGCAGAAGCCTTCCTGACCCCACAACTCTTAGCCAGGCTTCCTCTGTCTTGGCTGTCGGGGTCTGGTGCCTATGAACCAAATCCTGATGAACAACTCCCTTAGGCCATTCTGGAACATGGTGCTCTGGGGCTCTCTTTTCAAAGCAAAGTCTTTTACTTTTGCAAATTTGCTGCTGCAAAGGATGGAGCCCTGCTGCTTATTGTGATGCCCTCAGGCCATCTTTTCTAT
>NW_022914493.1:0-239 GCF_012274545.1 Fukomys damarensis
TGTATAAAATTTTCAGGGAAGCTCTTCTGCTAAGGAGATAGGTAAAGAGATCTGAATTCAAGACGCAGGACAAGAAGCAAAGGCACTAGGAGAAGGGATTTAGGCAGGGTGAGCCTGAGCAGGTCGGGAGGAGCGCAGACTGCCCTGCTGAGTCCCCTGAGGAGAGAAGGACAGGAGAGGAGATCATGAATCTGTGATAGAGTGGGCAGAAGTGGGCACCTCCCTCAGCTCAGGCCCTG
>NW_022914494.1:0-217 GCF_012274545.1 Fukomys damarensis
CAAGAAGATGGTGGGACGCGGGGACGAGAGGTTAAGAAGACCGAGAGCACAAGAGAGGGTGAAAGAAAGCTCAGATTGTGTCTCCTCGAACCGGGTCAGACAAGGTGGGAGCTGTGCATTGTGAAGATTGTTCTTGTAGTGAGAAGCAAGACAGTATCGACAGGCTGAAAACAGTAGTTAGAGAAGAGCTCGGGAGGATAACTGCAAAGGGTCTGGA
>NW_022914495.1:0-458 GCF_012274545.1 Fukomys damarensis
CAGGTGGTCAATGCTGTGCCAGTGAGGAGCTTTTGTCCCTGCACACACAAGGGAAGGAGGCAGTGTGTGCAGCAGGGCTGGGGCTAGGTGGTGCAGGTGGGAGGAGGGAAGAGAGCCCTTTCTGGGTGAGGGACCGAAAGGGATGGAGGGTGTGAAGTCCGTGAGGCTTTGGGCAGGACAGCTGCTGAAATTCCAGGAGAATGTAAACAACAGGAAGTCATAAAGGGAGGGATCTAGGGTGAAGGGCAGGTTGGTCAGTGATCGCAGCAGAGTGCGGGAGAGAAGCTAACACTGTCAGGAAGGCCAGCCAGTTCACTCTGTGGAGCTTTCTGGTGCCTTCCCAGTTTGAAGCACTCACTGCCCAACCTAATTGTTATGTTTCTGGGAAATCTTCTCCAATCTCTCCAACCAAAGAGTTGCCTTTTCCTTTGTGCTCTGTAATGAGAGCCTATACTTTG
>NW_022914496.1:0-313 GCF_012274545.1 Fukomys damarensis
ATTTTGATGTTTCCCTTTTTAGTTGCTAAATCTATCTTTTTGGGACACTCTTTGGTGTCATCTACTTACTTTCGATGGTAACAGACAGATGTGATCACAGGTGAAGTCTTGTTTTCCTCAGATTTATTCATTTACATTCTCCCAACAGTGTCCAAAGGTTTCCTTTTCTCCATATTCTTGTCACCACTTGTCAGTTTTCTCTTTTTTTTTCTTTTTATTGAGTTTATTGGTACGATCTAGGTATACAATGCAGTTACATTCATTATTGGGATCCTGTACCTTTACATGACAGGTCTTGATTCTCATTTTTCCC
>NW_022914497.1:0-274 GCF_012274545.1 Fukomys damarensis
AAGATATAGGGCAATGATATATATTAAAGTACTCAGTGTTACTGATGCACCGTAGTGACCTTTGTGTTTTTGTTACTCTGTATTTTTAATCTTACAGGTAAGTTTGTTGTGAGAGAAAGCACAGGAATGTAAAGATAGTTTAAGGGTAGGAATAACTTTATTTTTTGAGTCTTACATTTCCAACTGTAACATTTGCTTTCATTTTATTTTATTTCACATACTTTGGTGCTTGCAACAGCTATTCCCCTACTACAAATAACTTTTCTGATCTACT
>NW_022914498.1:0-401 GCF_012274545.1 Fukomys damarensis
ACCAGAGAAGGGGACTGATGAAGACCCTGCTCACCCAACTCGTATTCCAGCTTTGGCAAGATGAAGAGTTGGATGGTGTAGGGAGCCAGATAAATACAGCACACAGAAAAATAAATCAACAATATGATATTAGATTGTGTTTGGGAATATAATGAAAGGAATGCAAAGCAATGTGAATGAGTAATAGAGTTAAAGAGAAGATACTTTAGGTTGAATGACCAGGAAAAGCATCCCTCAGGATACTGACATACAGCCAAAAATGCCAATCCAACCCATGAAACTAGAGCCATTTTCACCGAAATTGCTCTTTTCCAGTGCCCACTACAGCACTAAGAGCACGACTCATGTTCAAAAATTACATTTTAAATAAGTAAGTAGTTTGCTTTGATGACAAGAAATGC
>NW_022914499.1:0-436 GCF_012274545.1 Fukomys damarensis
ATTTCGATGGAAATGAAGACTGTATTGGGGATGGACTTGAGACCACTAGTTTGATATTCTGAAGAAAAAAAAAACAAAACTCTTGTATATATTTTGTTGTTTCCTAAGACTTTATGCAAGGTTGAATTTATAGGTGGTTAACTAGCTTAGAAAAACCTGGAGGCAATGTAACATTCAGCCTATGCCATGGGCCTTTGCTGGCTTGTTTTAACCAGATTTATGATGAGAATTGGCAGCAAAAAGCACAATTGAAAAATTTTTAAGAACTTGCAGTGTGGCTTGAAAAGAACAATGCATAAAGATGTAGCCAAAGAAAATGTGATTTCCAGAGTTTAGGTTCATTTAAATGAAGGAAACTACTTTGCACTAGTACAATAGGAAAGATGCCTTGAGGGCATCCCAGAAATTGGCTAGATTTCACTCATTGATGGCTCAA
>NW_022914500.1:0-210 GCF_012274545.1 Fukomys damarensis
AGTTACAGTTGACCAAATGTAGTATTATCAATTTTGTGAAAGCCTGAGATCAAACAGTTCCTCCAAGACTAAAGAAAGCTTTGGTGGTGGTGAAGTTTTTCCTCACCTAAGAAAAGTTGTCCATGACCTTTTGGGTCTAGAATTAAATTCATTTAACTAGACTTTATAATTGTTGTATCCTATGCTGTCTGTCTTCTAATCTGTGAGCAG
>NW_022914501.1:0-2562 GCF_012274545.1 Fukomys damarensis
CAGACCCATACTCCACTACATAGGTAGTGAAATTCTGACTCTATGCCTAAACCTAAGCCAAATAAAAATTTAAGCCAAACTTTATGAATCCTTTCTAAGCAGCAATGCTCATGTACTTGGAATCCCAAACTCTGCCTCACTTTAAGGAACACACTGGCCCTAAACTGCAGTCTCACATGCAAATTATCATGTAATTGAGTTCCACTCATGTGACAGACCAAATACATCAACCCCATCTTTAACCAAAGCCTTAATCACAAGTTGCAACACAGCAGAACTTCAAATCCAATACTATTCCTACACCAGAGGCGATATTGAATACTGATATTAAATATGAGCTCCACACTACAATACACAGATACTGAAATTCCTACACTCTCAATGACGCCAAAAAGAAGCCTAAGTGTAACCCTACCAAGAACCCTAAACCAGGTACTTACATTCCTAAATCAATCATAAACCAACCCCTAAAATTAACATTAACACTAAGCATCTAACCAACACTCCATTACAAAGGGAGTGAAATTCAAACAACATTCCAAAGATTACAGCTAAGCCTGAGCATACAATCAACCCAAGCACAATCCAGTATATAAACACTACAGTGCTCAGGTACCTTGAATTGAACATGACTACTCACCCAAATGAATATACTTGCCCAAATCTTCACACTCACAATGCAATGATTAGGCACTTGAACTCCATCCATATTTGGACTGCAGAACCTAATCCTAATTCTAAACTTATCCCAAAAACCTCAACCCTAATGCTATCTCTAAAGGCTAACACTAACCCTAACCCTCACAGTCACCCTAACCCAAACCCTAATCCTAACCCTAATTAAATATCCTAAGCCTAACCCTAAAGCCTTATCCTAACCCCAAAATTTAACCCTAACTCTAACTCCCTAACTTTAATCCCCTAATATTATCCCTAATCCCAACCAAAACCTAAAGTCTAACTAACACATAAATGGTAACTCTAACCCTAATTCTGGTTTTCATTCTCAGAGTACAAAAATCAGGGAATTAAATTCTAACTACATATTTATCCTTATCCCTAACCCCAATCCTCACCCAAACCCTCTACCCCTAAACCAAAACCTAACTTTAACTTCCCCCTCCCCCTTCCTCTACCCATAGCTCTAATGCTAAACCTTCCCTTACTTCTACCTCTAACCTTAATCCTACCTCTAACCCTAACCTTAAACCCTAACCCTAACCCCTAATCTAAATCCTCAATTGTTCCCACATTGTACCTTAAAATTTTCAGTACTCTTAATCCTATCCCTTACCCCAGCATGTACACTAACCCATCCTCCAGTCCTAAACCTAACTTCTACCCAAACCTATTGTAACACACACAACCCACTAAGGTAATCCAAACTCCCAGTAGATCACAGAGCCAAACAGCATCCCATGCAAAAATTAAACCTAAACTGGTACACAAACCACAATATCAAAATAGAAACCTAAACTTCAATAGAAACTCAGCCCTAAACTGTAAACACCAGTTGTCATGCCAAAAAAAAGCCAAACAGCATCCCATGCAAAAATTAAACCTAAACTGGTACACAAACCACAATATCAAAATAGAAACCTAAACTTCAATAGAAACTCAGCCCTAAACTGTAAACACCAGTTGTCATGCCAAAAAAAGACCCAAATTTTAACCATAACCCTAAACCAAACACATATCTGAATATATCCCAGAATATCAACCTGAACCAAATAGTAACATGAACCAAATATTAATCTGAACCAAACACAAACACAAATTCAAAATCCAACCCTAATGCAAGCCTGAACACAAATCTACACACATACTGGAACATGAACCCTGTACCTCTCATGACCAAAAAAAACCACAAATACATACTCAAATCTCAATACAAACCCAGAATGGAACCCAAACACAAAAATGACTTGAACTGTAACACAATCATAAATCTGAATCTGAGCATCAACCAGAACACAAAGGAATGGAACCCAAACACAAAAATGACTTGAACTGTAACACAATCATAAATCTGAATCTGAGCATCAACCAGAACACAAAGGTCAAACCGAGTATCATGTACTTCACAAACGTAACCTGCTGAAGATTAAAACTAGACCCATATATCTCATCATGAACTAAACTAAAACTGAACTGGATTAAAGACCTAACTACTGGGCCAGGGATTTAGCTCAGCAGTTTGGTGGCCTGCCTTGCAAGCGCAAGGACCCGAGTTCAATCCCTGGTACCAAAAACAAACAAACAAAAAAAAAAAAAACCTAAAGCAGAAATATGCTAAATATATACTAAAACAGAAACACTAAACTTGCTGGAAGATAAGATAGGTAGAACTTTCAAAGATATTTGCATAGGAAAAAACTTTATGAACAAATCCTCAGAAGCACAGAAACTAGCACAAAGAATCAACAACTGGGATCTCTTCCTATTGAAAGCTTCTGCACTGCTAGAGAAACCAGCAATAGCACTGAGACAACCTACAACGTGGGGAAAAATGTTATCAGCTGTTCCCCAGAAAAAGTCTACTAAACAGACTATATAAAGAAC
>NW_022914502.1:0-1721 GCF_012274545.1 Fukomys damarensis
AAAAACTGCCAAAATACAGAAGATATTGAGAAATGAATGAAAAATCAAGACCATGACATAGTGACAACTATTTGTAATGTAAAATTGATATTAAAATGCCATAGGGAAAATGAACACAACACAGATATTTGTTAATATGTAAATTTCCTACTAAGATAAAGTCACATTCAGGAGAGATACTTCACTTTATTCATTGTTTTTTCTTCAGAATTAATAAAAATGCCTAATCAGTGAAAGAATGATTGAAGGGCATGCAACAATTAAGAATAATGAAGCATATCCACTGATCTGAAAATTGATTTAATTTTACGTAGTGGATATTCCTACAGAATTATATGGACTCAGTTTCCACAAGATAACATGTATACCTATGAAGGTATACCTTGGATGAACCTTTAAGTGTATAGATATTTCTAAAATGAAAATAAATGTACTCTATCTTTAAATACACATGTAGGCACTTATATTGGTTTTATTATTTGTAGACTGTACAGGACCTCCTCCAAGACAAAATACAGAAATTCTGTCAGGTGCCTGGCCTGACCAAGCTTATCCCGAAAACACTCAGGCTACGTACAAATGCCGCCCTGGATACAGAACTCTCGGAACTATCATAAGGGTCTGCAGGAATGGGGAGTGGGTGGCCCTTAATCCAGCCAGGATATGCCGGAGTAAGTACCTCATATGTTGGTGAAAATTACAGAAACTTTCAAAGACTTTTGACAAAAACTTTTTGTCAAACACCTAATAATTTGACATTTATCGGCTGAATTATGTCATATTTTCATTTTAAAACAAAATAATTCGTCATTATTTTAGAAGAGGGGAGTAACCCCATGAAAATAGAAAGTAAAAGCGGCAGATGCATTCAACTCCAAAATCGCTTTGGCATTTTCAACTTTCTTTATATTTAATGCTGTCCTCTAGTCTGATATCAAATATATTTGTCCCCCAACTCCTACATAAAGTGCTCACTTTGTATGACTCACTAATATTATTCATATTTGCTCTTGCTTTAGAAAAGCCCTGTGGACATCCTGGAGATACTCCCTTTGGTTCTTTTGAGCTCATGGTAGGAGATGAGTTTGAATATGGTGCGAAGGTTGTTTATAAGTGTGATGAGGGGTATGTAGTCAATACAAAAGACGTTGATAATGAAATAATACATGGGAACTGCATAAGATTTTATTTTTAAGGTGACTATTTTTCTATGAGCATTTAAAAAGTAACACAGTGAAAAATTAAACTATGGGGTATACATGATTGTATTTAGATACCATGTGATCTCCTTCGCATTGAAATATCAAATGAAGCCATAATTACAATATTGTTGTCCTATGTATAGAAGTAAGTGTTCATCCAACAGTTCTTTACTCCACTCTGCTACTTGCAGAAAGTTATGAGAATTCCATGTGATAGAGATTAGGAGAACTGTAACAACTAAATTACATGGTATACAAAGCATATTTGAAGGATAATGGTTGCTTGTGCAATGAACAAAACAATGCTTATTTGCAAATGAAGGAAACAATTGTTCATATAGAATTACTTGGTGGGCCTGCAGGATTTTTTTAAAGAAGAAAAAGAGGAAGGGATAGTGGGAAGGAAAGAGAGAGAAATGGAGAAATTTTAAAAAGAGTGAAGAGAGGGAGGAAAGAAAACAATGCTAGAGAGGAGGGAAGGGAGAAGGGGAGAGGGAAGGAGAAAAGAAGAGAAAAAAA
>NW_022914503.1:0-360 GCF_012274545.1 Fukomys damarensis
GCATATAATTTCTTTGATGCAGAAGTTGGGGCTCTGACAGATTTCTTTTTTGCAAGTTCCTTCTTTTTTAGACTCTACCATTAGATGGCACTAGAAGAGACTGCAAGACTGGAGAGACAGGAGGACTTGCTTAACCTCTCATGCTTCCTAGGACTTCCTCTCTGTTTTGCTGTTCCTCTGAAATACATGTAACCACAGTCATGCCCTCAGCAAGTCCATTTCCAAAGCAACAGCTGAATCTATTTGCAGTTTTTCCACTGCTAAAAGAACATACACCACACCCTTGTCCATGACACCTGAACTAACTCTTGATACCTCCCCTTTAAATGGGCAGCACTCACTTCTCAAATATTTGAGCTC
>NW_022914504.1:0-382 GCF_012274545.1 Fukomys damarensis
ACAAAGGCACTTTGCAGAGGGCTTCTGCGGTTTAAAGTGCAGTTTTCCCCGGGAAACAGCGTCTCTCGATGCTTAGGCGTTTAAAGCGAAAGCAGTCAGTTTCATGAAAGTGAAGTTCTCCACAGAGAACGTTGCTGCAACTCTGTGAGTTTACCAGTGAAGTCCATTTCTTCTGGGGAGTACAACTGTAGTCCTTTTTGTTTGTAGGTCTCTGCACGGCATAGATTGAAACACTGCTGTGAGGCACTTTTAGCAGAGAAGCCCTTCAGGCCTAAGGGAGTGCCTAGCAGCTCTGATAGCGCAGAAGCCTCCAGAACTCTGTATACTTGGGGATAGCTTCAGTTTGACGTTAGAACACAAATGCACTTTGCCCAGGGCTTCT
>NW_022914504.1:420-840 GCF_012274545.1 Fukomys damarensis
TTTTAAAGCAAAAGTGGTCAGTTTCATGAATGTGAAGTACTCCACAGAGAAAGGTGCTGCAACTCTGTGAGTTTACCAGTGAAGTCCACTTCTTCTGGGGAGTACAACTGTAGTCCTTTTTGATTGTAGGTCTCTTCATGGCAGAGATTGAAACACTGTTGTGAGGCACTTTTAGCAGAGAAGACTTTCAGGCCTAAGGGAGTGCCTAGCAGCTCTGAGTGCACACAAGCCTCCAGAACTCTGCATACTTGGGGATAGCTTGAGGTTGACGTTAGAACACAAAGGCACTTTCCCCAGGGGTTCTACCGTTGAAAGTGCAGTTTTCTCCGGGAAACAGCTTCTCTCGGCGATTAGCCTTTTAAAGCAAAAGCGGTCAGTTTCATCAATGTGAAGTACTGCACAGAGAAAGGTGCTGCAACT
>NW_022914505.1:0-707 GCF_012274545.1 Fukomys damarensis
TTTACTTGTCCCTTAGAGCATTATTCTCATTGTTGACTCTATAAGCTGAGAAGGTGTACTGCTGTCTGGATCTGAAAGTCGTCATGCAACCCATTGTCCTAACAACTGAGAATTCAGGTAATTGTGTTCTGTTCCTTTTCAGCACTGGGGGCTCAGCTACTCAGTCAACTAACCACAGAGAGGCTTCCTCACTCTTTATAGATGCAGTTTTGAATTAGAGCAGAAAGAAAGTAAGGGTATTCAACAGTTATCCTGAGACTCTCATGAAATCTAGAGCATCTGGCCAGTGTAGAAAAAAAGTCTATAAACTATAAAGTAGAAGAAGGGAGTTCGTGTGGCCATGTGGAGCCTGATGCCTGGCATATGGCTTGCACAGCAGTGGTGACTATGTACACTATTGGACATGTGGGCTATCGATGGGCCTGGTGTTTCCATCTAGACCATCATCCTCTAACACTGGTCAGCCTCTCATGACCGATTGTAGGCAGAGAATTGCCCACAAAAGCCCACCCTAAATTTTCCTTGGCATTGTGTTCTAGGCCACCATTGTTTGAAGACCATTATTATTATGGGTATATATATTAAATTAAGGGGTTGGGGATTTGGCGCAGTGGTTTTGCCGCCTGCCTTACAAGATCAAGGGTCTGAATGTGATCCCTGGTACCAAAAAAAAAAAAAAAAAAAAAAAAAAAAAAAAAAAAATAAAA
>NW_022914506.1:0-646 GCF_012274545.1 Fukomys damarensis
GGTCGGCTTCATAACGTACCCCATGATCTCCTCCTGCAATACACAGCCTTTCAAAACAATCTTCATGTTAGCTATCACACTCATCCACAAAGTAAAGACTTGGAAAATTATGAGTTCGTGCACTCCCACCCCCCAGTAATTTAGTTGGGGCCAAAGAAAACTAAAAGTGATCAATATTGGTATAATATCTCTGCTAATCTTTAAATACCTATTATGTGTTGTTTAATTAGAGTATCTAAAACTTCTTTAGGCAAGTGGCTTCATATACACCCATTTCAAACTTCAAAAGAATCACTAATCATTATTTTTCTAGGTTATTGATGTTCTCTTATCAGAGATAAATGTATATTTTTCCAGCTTTATTCAGGTAGTATATGGTCTTAGGTACTTTTCTCATTGCTTAGACATAATATCTGACACCTGTAACTCTCAGGAGGAAAGGTTTTTGGCTCACAGTTAGAACAGGTTTCAATCCATAGTCTGCTAGATCCATGGTAGCATGGCATGGTAGAGAAGAGTTGGTGGCATGGCCGGAAGGATGCAGAGAGAGGGTGAAGGGAAGAATGTGGAAGAGGTAAACTCTTGAAGGCCACATCCCCTGTAACCCATCTGCTCTGACTGGCCTCAGCTCCCAACATCGCATTTC
>NW_022914507.1:0-418 GCF_012274545.1 Fukomys damarensis
TCTTTTCTAGGTTGTGCTTTTGATGGCAAGCCTTAGAATTCTTTACCTAATTCTAATTTCCATCCATTTTCTCTCTAACCAGTTGTCAATTTCCATTTTCTAGCATTAGCGTGGACTTTAGGCCAGGTCCGCTGGCTGTGATTATTATGTCTCATACTCGGCTTGCCTCTCTCATGTGGCTGTGAGGAAAACTCTCTTCTGAAACTCACCACCATGGTCTACTCAACATCATTCTTCAACCATCAAGAGAGGCAACAATACCAACTGCCCCCCTTCCCCCCAGATTCAACCCCTTGATCCCCTTGAATAAAAATGGTATAAAAATAGTGTCCTAAGGGCTGCAGATTTAGCTCAGTGGTGCTGCCGCCTGCCTTGTAAGCACAAAGTCCTGAGTTTGATCCCAAGTACCAAAAAAAAA
>NW_022914508.1:0-385 GCF_012274545.1 Fukomys damarensis
AAAAAAAAAAATTTCCTGATGATGTGATTACATTCATTTGCTAAATATCTACCTCTTAGGAGTGACTTTGTCCATGGCCGGATAAAAAGGAAATCTCAAAAATGTGACTCGACTAAATCTGTTCACCTAGAGCGTGGTTTTTGCCCTGGGACAGTATCTGCCTGCTGAGGATGTGGCCAGAGGGCCTGGTGCTGACTCCCACACAGGGAGCTGCCCAGGGATTGGGGTGGAGACAAAGCCTTTGCTTCAAGCTTGTTTCAGAAGCGTGGGTCAAGGGGTGATTAGAGATGGAGGTGCTAGGGAGTGTTAATATCACACACAAAGGGATAGGAAGGAATCAGAGACAGATGGAAGCCCTTGAGCCTCAGCTGATGATCACGGGGGG
>NW_022914509.1:0-224 GCF_012274545.1 Fukomys damarensis
AAGTTTAAGAAAAGGAGAAAAAAATTAATCTAAACATGTCCTTCTTCTCAAAGTGTTTGGTCTGGCAATTTCCCTCCAATAACAGCTGGGTAGTTTCTTTGCAGTATTGAAACCCACCAAATGTGAAGGAGGAACAATGACTCATAATTGGGTTTGCTGTGTTTCCACTTCCTCTTCAGTGGGGCACGAAGCCAATTTTGTCATAAAGACACATAAATGTGGGT
>NW_022914510.1:0-345 GCF_012274545.1 Fukomys damarensis
TATAAAGACCCCATTCAAAAATGGGCATCAGAAAGGAACAGACATTTCTCAAAGAAGTAAAACCAGAAAATTAATATATGAAAAAATGTTCACAACACGGGTCATTCGAGAGATGCAGACGAAAACAACACTGAGATTACACCTCACTCCAGAATGAATGGGTGCTATCAAGAAATCACCCAATAATAAATGCTGGCCGAGCTGTGGGGAAAAAGGAACCCTTCTCCCTTGTGGGTTGGAAAGCATACTGGTGTGACCACTGTGAAATCAATATGGAGATGTCTCAGAGAACTATGATTACAGATTCCATTTGACCCAGCCATCCCTCTGCTGGGTTGCTTTCCA
>NW_022914511.1:0-1923 GCF_012274545.1 Fukomys damarensis
GATATAGCATTCCTTTTTTAGGTGGGTACTGGGGATTGAACAGGCAACACAGAGCTACATCTCTAGCCCTTTATGTGATCTTCCTGCCTCCACCTAAGTATTTGGGATCACAGGCCTGCACTATGACACCCATCAAGCAATTTCCCTTCGAAGGAAAGCCTTAGAATACATCTACACACTTCACACTTCATTTAACCCCCAGAAATCCTCATTAAGCTTTACTATTGTCCCTTTTATAGGTGAAGAACAGACTTATACAAGTACCTACTAACAAAATTAGTATCCAAGTCTTCTGGAGTCCTAGCCTTATTATACCTTTTCTATTACACCCTCTTAGCTATCAGAAGACTGCATGGGAATATCAGAAAAATGTAACAGTTATCAGTGGACATCAACTGGGACCGAAACATTTTTTCATCACTTATTCCCATCAATCACTATGGGAAGTTTTGACTAAAGCCAAAACATCCCGTCCTTCAAGCCACACAATCTGCTCTGGAAACTTTATTTAAAAAAAAAATCACATTTAAAGGAATTTTTAATTGGGATTCATAGAAGATTTAAAAAGGGGTCCGATTCCACCTTGTCTCAGATGCCTTCACTCATCCCAGGGATCATTAGCCATTTGCGGTTGTGTTGTACAAGGAAGAACACTCACAATTTATTGACCACTTCCTTCAAGTCATTTGTCTGCACCTCTCGCGTCATGATCTCCATCATCTTCTTCCGGATTTGGCGGACCTGTTGGTGCTGAGCATAAGAGGTCTTCCGTATCTGATTGTTCCGTTTTTTAGTAAAACCAACACAGAACAAACGAAGCAAATAACCATCGGTGGTCTTGACATCAACATGGGCTTCAATCATAGTCTGGACAGAAAGAGACACTGTCACATATAACAGATTTTAATGTTACAAACTATTTTTTGACACAGCCCTATTATTTATTTAGGGGATTTTTTTGGAGTCAGGGTCACTGGCCTCAAACTCCCAATGATCCTCCTGCCTCAGCCTCCCATGGGCTAGGATTACAGGCAAGCACAAGCACACCTGTTTAGACACAGTCCTATTATGTCGTCCAGGATGGCCTCAAACTAGCAGCACAGTGATAGAATAAGCACTCACCACCATGCCTAGCCTAATATCAATACTTCTTATACAGTACCTAGTTTACAGAATTAACTACATTGAATCTACCAAGAGACATTAAACCCCAATTCTCACTACCCCTAAAACTCAACATAGAAACACCAAGTCCTCTCAACTGTACCCACACCTTTCCATATACAGCACACATAAGCTGTACTAGCCACTTCTCACCAGAAGAACCAGGCAAGGTAAAAGAAAATAGGTTCTAAGGCTGGATCACAGGACTCTACCCCATGAACACCTACACTTTCGACTTCATCAATAAAATTACTCCAGGGGGCCGGGGATTTGGCTCCGTGGTTCTGCCACCTGCCTTGCTAGCTCAAGGGCCTGAGTTCAATCCCCAGTACTGAGAGGAAAAAAAAAAAAAGGACTCTGAACAACTCAAATACTGCTGTTAACATCAAACATATACTTTTAAAAACTCCTTTACAAGTATTTCTACACTGAGGGTATGCTAAGGATTCAACATTTAATTTCACAGCTAAAATATAATTAAAATCCATAATTAATGTGTTGCTTCAATTTAAACAAAGCCATCTTAAGGCTAAAAACAAGAGTTGTCTTCCTTACATTTTGCAAACTAAATCCCTCAGGGTTTTTTTTTGGGGGGGGGTACCGGGGATCAAACTCAGGTCCTTGTGCTTGCCAGGCAGGCAGTGGAACCACTGAGCTAAATCCCCAGCCCTCCCTCAGTTTTAAAAATGAATGTACCAGCCAAGTGTGCTGGCAGAGGTCTGTAACCCCAGCACCTGGGAGGCTGTGGCAGGAAAACTG
>NW_022914512.1:0-221 GCF_012274545.1 Fukomys damarensis
TTATTGATTTTATTTTGTGGTATACAATGTAATGACATTCTTCATTGGAAGTTTGTACGTTTACGTGATATATCAGTGTGACTGAATGTGAGGCATGGGAACCATTTGCAGAGGCTGCTCTCCCACTGGGTCTAGGAGACTGACCTCAGTTGGACACCTCTGCATTAGTGACTAACTCACCTGCCATAGCTGTTCTCGGACACAAAGACAGACAGTTGTCT
>NW_022914513.1:0-261 GCF_012274545.1 Fukomys damarensis
CCCAACAGAGCAAATCAAATAGCCAAGGCAAGAAACTAAAAGGAGAGGACAAAAAATAAAAGGAGTCAACAAAAGGACAATAACATGACAATAATGTCAGTTCATATCAATTATAACTGTCAATGTCAATGGCCTCAGCTTACCAATCAAGAAAAAGAGAATGGCAGAATGGATTAAGAAGCAAAATCCAACAATATGTTGTATACAAGAAACATACCTAGTGAAAAAAGAAGCCCATAGACTGAAAGTGAAAGGATGGAA
>NW_022914514.1:0-211 GCF_012274545.1 Fukomys damarensis
CTCTGCTCATTTTCATGCTGCCCAAAGTGACAGGCTGCTGCACTGGCTTGCAGCTGTCCCCGCGGGAGGTAGCTCTGGGCCATCCTGACATCACATCCACCTATTTGTTCACTCCCCAAACCTCCATCCCATCCTTGACTGCTCATTTACCCTCTCCACTCACACCCTGTCCAGTCTGTCCCACCGCCTGCCCACTGCACCTATGAAGTGT
>NW_022914515.1:0-1300 GCF_012274545.1 Fukomys damarensis
GCTAAGAATTGTTAAATCCTAGTTTTCTTAATTAAAATAGTCCTCCCTGATATGGGATAAACAAGGCTAGAAGCAGCGGCTCCATCAAAGCATCCTAGATTTTCTAGTTTTAAAATTGCTATAGTCTTTTATTTGATTATTAGATCTTTTGCAATAGTTTTAGGGCTTAAGAATGCTTGGTCTATTCATGGTATTCATTTTCCAAGTGGTTGCAAAGAGCCATTCTATCGATCCCCATGAACCCCAAAATGTCACCTGGATGATTATTAATACCTCCACAGGAAGGGTTATAAATACTACTTCCCACGGGGCTCCCTGGGGGACTTAGTGGCCAGATATAGAATTTGATTTATGTAAGTTGGCCATAGGGATCTGAGATGTAGGTCATCGGGATCTCAATTCCCAGGGAAGGCCAGAATGTGGTGACACAGGAAAGGGATGCACCCTCCCCCTGAGGAGAGGAGGACGAAGATGTGGGCACTTAATGGATAGAGTAGAGCTTTGCAACACGTCCTTCTATGTTTTCCCAGGAGGCAGAAGGTCCCGACAACAGATAAAAAATGTTCTAATCCCATCTATGGGAGATGCTACTCTTTCCTGTGCAACCTTATCCAGGTGTCCTTCACTGCACTAGAAAGACAATTTCCTAGCTGGAGAGCTGGACAGTATTGGGGATTATGGTTATATCAATCAGGCTATACCCAAGGAGTCCTTTTTACTATTAGACAATTTGAAGAACAGCTTAGAGTTACTAATGGTCCCCCCTCAGTCATTGGTTCAAACTCAGTCTTAGTCTCTCAATTTAAACCTGTTTTCCAACCTACAGTTTCCAGTTTTAACTCCAAGACAAAACAAGAAAAAGGGAAAGAAAAGAAAAAGACTGGTATGCTGTATAGTCCAGGAGCTACAATATAATCAAAGAAAGAGGGGTTTTTTCAGTCACAGGCACCCCCCTTAAAAAGAGGGGTTTGGTCTTAATTTGTAGTTTAGTTTTAGCAATGATGTAGCATTATAAGTACATGCTGGAGTAACAGTGTTAGGATTAGGGTTAGGGTTAGTGTTAGGATTAAGGTGATTGTGCTAAGGCATGTAATTTTTCAACCTGTGTATTGGTTGTGGGTTTCACTGGCAGTATCACCATGAGATTTCACCTTAGGGTTAGCCACAGTGCAGCATTGAAAGTATCACCCTATAGGAATTTAGGAATCTGGTTGTGGGTTAGGGTTTGGTCTAGGATCATTGAGCGTGATATGGGAGAAATTCAAATAACAGATAATTTGCCTGTGAAAAGGATGTTGAG
>NW_022914516.1:0-204 GCF_012274545.1 Fukomys damarensis
AGGGAGGCAGCCCACAGGGCAGCACCAGTGGAGCACGTGGGCTTCTCCAAGCCTCTAACGGCCTCATGAATAAGTTATGCTGCATTAAACAAGGATTCCATTTCCTGCTTCCGTTCCATGTTTACCGTAGACCATCCGCACCTCTGTGCCATGTGCCCACTGACCCCAGGTGCCAGAGGACACAGGTGGGGAGGGGAGAGGGGC
>NW_022914517.1:0-248 GCF_012274545.1 Fukomys damarensis
GCTATCAAAGTTGTGTACAACTTTCCTAACCAATAGGCAATTGTGCAGACCTGTTCATTGCTTGCTGCTGTACTAAGTACCATAAAAGATGTGCAGACCACCTCTGTCTTTGCTCTTGCTTCATGTGGCATGATGGTGATGATGGTCAGAGCAAAACCCATCTCATGCTGATGCCTCTTCTCAGGAAAAAAAAAAAACCTGAGAATATGAACTGGTTCCCTTCTATGTATTTCTGGATGCCTTCCTTA
>NW_022914518.1:0-206 GCF_012274545.1 Fukomys damarensis
CAGATTGTGTACTTATATATTCTTTTAGATAGGGTATCTTCAAAATAACCATAAGGTTTAGTATTGGGACATAGCTTGTGCCTGGAAATTAAGGATATTTTTGTTGGTGGTGGTGGGTTTTAGAATTCGTAGAAAGGGGCCGGGGATTTAGCTCAGTGGTTCTGATGCCTGTCTCACAAGGGCAAGGATCCAGGTTTGATCCCTGT
>NW_022914519.1:0-336 GCF_012274545.1 Fukomys damarensis
TCCCTCTGCTCACTCCCTCCTTTTAACCTCCTCACCTTTACTATGCGGAAAGGGGACCTTCTATAAAAGCTTTCTTACAGTTGTAAAGAAGTCAATTTTCTCCTAGATGTGAAAATACAGAATACTGAGTCACTTCAAATCCTTCATTCTTCCCAGGAAAAATCTTCTTGAATCCCGATGTGGAGAAAATCAAATCTGAAGAGCTGGACACAAGGTGTTTAGTGGCTGTAGGAAGATGTAACCAGAAGTATGCTGTGAATGGGCCCGGGAACGCGGCCTTCAGCCCTCTGGGGGGCGGGGGGAGCTGAGGCAGAAGCCAGCTTGGCTCCTGGGGGG
>NW_022914520.1:0-356 GCF_012274545.1 Fukomys damarensis
GCCAGGGAATTCTGTTCTTACCAAGATTTGCCCTCAAGATAATCTATTTTACCAGAGCCTAACCTACTGAAGTTTTATCAGAGCCTATACAGCTGACCTGCTGAAAATACCAACTCCAGCTCCCTCTACTCTGCTACAAATAGGAAAAGAAAGTCTATTTCTCACCATCCTGTAGGATGGTGGGGGGAAATAAACAAGATGCACTTGGGAAGCTTTCAATCGGCACAGGTTCCCTAGAGGAGAGAGAGACAGTCATAGGACGACACGCCGCTTTCCCTTTCCTTGTTTCTTTACCAATACACTGAAGGCCTATTTAAAACAGTTCCTTTGTATTATATCCAACTTTCAGCCCAAAA
>NW_022914521.1:0-227 GCF_012274545.1 Fukomys damarensis
GGAGCATTCCTGGGTGAGGCACGCCATAATACATGCACAGGGGAGCTCCTGAACAAAGGGCTGGGTCTAGGGCTCTGCCCAATAAACCAGCCTGATACCATGGACAGAGGGTTCATTCCCATCTTACTCATTGTAGGCTGTGTGGCTTGGGAAGTCATTTCCCTCCTCCAGATGTGTTTCGCATCATCAAAATGTGCAGATTCAGCCTCCTCTACAAAGGTGTCACA
>NW_022914522.1:0-222 GCF_012274545.1 Fukomys damarensis
AAAACTCATCTTGGCGATACCAGATCATCTGTGTTTCCATATGACTTGCAGGCCAGTTTGTTAACATTTACAAATTTCCTTCGGGTTTCCATTGGGATTTTATTACATCTACAGTTGAGTAGATCAATTGTCATCTTAACAATACTGGGTCTTCCAAAGCAGGCAAACATCTCTTCATTTTTTCAAAGGTATTCTTGTACTTCTGTTAGCAATGTTTTGTGG
>NW_022914523.1:0-242 GCF_012274545.1 Fukomys damarensis
GGGAAGGTGGAGGAAAGGAAAGAAGGGAATGGAATTAATATGAGAAAATGAAAAATAATGGGAACAAAGTCCTTGTAGATAGGGAGGGAGGGGTTGGAGGGAGGGCAGGACATGGGGACAAAATAAGAACCAAGACTGATTATGTACAGGTATGAATTTCCAACAATGAGTGTCATTGCATTTATCCATTAAATGTACCAATAAAATTAATTTTAAAGAAAGCATTATGGGAATGGTGCCAT
>NW_022914524.1:0-226 GCF_012274545.1 Fukomys damarensis
CTAGAGCAGAAACTGATAAAAAAAAATAGATGAGCTCAGGACCATGATAGAAGCCATGAAGGCTTGGCATAAGAAAGAAATGGAAAAAATAAACACCCAACATAGGAAAGAAATAGAATCCATAAAACAGATTCAAACAGATATCCAGGAAATTAATCACGCAATTGAAAGTGTACCCAACAGAATAAAAGAATGCGAAGATAGGCTCTCAGATATAGAAGATAAG
>NW_022914525.1:0-927 GCF_012274545.1 Fukomys damarensis
CGTTCCCTTTCATCATTAGCATGTACATGGGAAAAGGACCATACAAGGGTAAAGCTCACCTTGGTTAAAGCTTTTTTTCAGGGGTAAATACCCTAGTGTATGTAAAGTCATTAATTTAGACTACTCGTGGAGAGGTTAATTTGAATGTTCCAAACTACAAAATTTTGAAAAGCCTTACAGTTGTATAGCTTTCCAGTGAAAGAAGTGCTTCTGGTCATACTTCAGCAGGTTTTGCAAAGTAGGAAGTCTATGAGCTCACTTCAATGAATTCAACAGCTCTGTTTGTAACCGTCACATTCGGTTAGCTTGCTGTTGAGTGCTGGTAAAGTGCTAGGGAAATGACTTCTTAAGTGAAATAATTCTCATGTCATTCTGTTTATACTATTTGTTTAATTAGACAGCTTTTTCTTCTAGGTCTGAAAGGCGATAAGCTTAAACTAACTTAGGTTTTCTGAACATAAATTCCAAACCGCAGGGCTCAGTGCTATTTCCTTCCTTCTCTGTTTATATCTGTATCCATATCCGTATCCATATCTACATCACCTATCTCTTTTCTCTTGATGAGTCTTAATTAGTAGTACCCTGGAAAGGATTTGCACCATATGATGCTCTGAATAAGTAATTTGCTGGATTTTCTGTTAAGACTTACAAGCTTTCTCTTTTTATTTTTGTATTAAAGGGAGGTGGCCCTGCAAATGATAACCAGCCACAAAAGATTCTCACTTCCAGTATCCACAAACAGGAGAAGAAGGCACAGTTGAAGTCCTCTAAGTCTATCAAGTCAGGTAAAAGCACCTACCCTGACCCTCACCCCCGCGACCCCCCCAAAAAAAAGAGCTCTGGAAGAATGTTGTGAAACATTTGCAATTTTTTTCTCTCTCATTGAGTTTATTGGTACATTTTAGGTATACAGTACAGTTACATTCA
>NW_022914526.1:0-275 GCF_012274545.1 Fukomys damarensis
ATGGACAACCATAGCAGAGAGCCACTGCTCTGAACTGTCATTCCTCCCACTCTGAACACATACCCCTCTTGACTGGCCATTCCCTGCACCCTTTCCTCTTCAGGGCTGGCACTAGATCTAGGACCCAGACTGGACTGAGTCATTTTAATCTGGAATACAGCTTTTCAGGCAGACATGGCTCGGATTTGTGGCCAGGCTCCGGAGGAGGTAGACCTTAAGATTAGAGTGGCCATGGGCCCAGGGATTTGGAGCAGATGGAGGGCAGGCTCCCCATC
>NW_022914527.1:0-203 GCF_012274545.1 Fukomys damarensis
CACACCCGAGGAACTTTAATGTTTAGAAATACAGTAGACAAAATATGACCCAATCGATGACATCGGGTTGGAGCGGTGAGAATTTTTGAGGATTTAAAGATTCCTGTCCATTCTATAAAGTACTTGTTCACAGGTCTTATTTTTTGATACATATATATTTATCTTTTCTCTTTTCTGATGATGGTTGTCCGCATGCTTGACAA
>NW_022914528.1:0-487 GCF_012274545.1 Fukomys damarensis
GGAGGTGGCATCTGCTCTGTCCCCAGTGGAGTCCTTGGCCCAGATCATGAATTGTAAAAAGGGTCACTGCAATTGGTCTCCCTGCAACTGTTTTGCTGCCCTACAAGCCATTGTCTAAACAGCTGCCACTGGGATCCCTGAAAGACGCATCTCAGACCTCACACCATGCTCACATCCTCCCTGTGGTTTCCCATGACACTGAACGTTAACTCCAAACTCATTAATCTTTCTCCAAGGTCCTTAATCATGAGGCCCCTGCCGACCCCACAGCTTCACGTGATGCCTGATCTATCAGCCCAGTGCATCTAGAATGCCCCCAGCTCAGCTGGGATGCCCCAAAAGAAGACCCTAAGGCAAAGGTCTGGACACATCGTCTACCTGGAAGGTGATCCCGGGAAGCAAAGGGAGGCAGTGGCAGAATGGGGAAAAAGAAGGAAGGCTGTAGGCAGACAGAGCTCGATCCTGCTGGAGACCATCAAATGACTGC
>NW_022914529.1:0-236 GCF_012274545.1 Fukomys damarensis
TTTTGCTTTTCATTGATTTATATATTTGGTACTGGGGGTCGAACACTGAGCTATGTCCTTACCCTGTTTTTGTTTGTTTTTGAGAGCGTGTTTGGAGGAAGTGGTCCTCCCCTACTGGGGATGGCCATCCTCTTCAATTCAGTGTGCAGCTTCAGGAGGGTACACATGGAGCGGTGAGGGAGGAAGGGGTCACCTACCTAGCCAGCCAGATCAGGCCAATCAACGCTGCCCATCGA
>NW_022914530.1:0-215 GCF_012274545.1 Fukomys damarensis
GGATCTCCACTTCCATAGTCAGTGGGGCCACAAGGGAAGCAGGAAGCTTCTCAAGGGAATGCGGGTCCCTCCAGCTGTCCCCACCAGCTTCCTGTGGCCACTCACCCGGCTTCCCTGCCTCTCCCTCCTGCTTCCTGTTGAAGGCTCTGAGTGTGAGCGGTCTGGCCGGAAAAGAACGGCTGAAGGCCCTGGGCAAGCTTCTGGGACTCTAGCAC
>NW_022914531.1:0-519 GCF_012274545.1 Fukomys damarensis
TAAATCCCTGATGAAAAGGAGCTGATTTTATCCTTTTTCATAATTACTTCACAGGAGAAGCTTCGAAAATGCATATTGAATGAAGTGAATACAATCATTCTCAGCTGTGAATCTGTGTACACACTGGTATTTCCTCGTAATCATAACAGCAGATGCTATTTATTCAGTATTTAGTACATCTAGCTTTGGTGCTAAGTATTTTATGCATGTTTATCATTAGCTGTTCTTAGTGCAGTTACCTGAGATGTGGTAAGATTTATATATAAAGCCATTTTATATATGTGACAACATACATAACTCAACAACTCTGCAAAACTTGGTAAGAATCAGAGTTGATTCAAAAACAAAGTCCTAGCAACTTTATTGATAATATCCATAATAATCTTAATCATGACTTTTAAAAACATGGACTAAAATTAACAAAGCAAGTATACTATAAGAATGATATATTTTCAAGTCTTACAGCAAAAAATTATTTTACTGTGCAAAATCAAAGATGAACCTTCAAATGTAGAAATG
>NW_022914532.1:0-210 GCF_012274545.1 Fukomys damarensis
AAATCCTGGAACTGTGTTGTCCACCCAGTCCCACCTTTCCACCTGTAGCATCATCTGAAGAAGTGCAAACGAAACCAGACATGAATCCAAAGATGGTGCTCTTGTACAGGAAGGCATTTTCAGATTCTGAGTCTGGGTGTCTGTCGTGAGTAGGAATGTGCCAGGGCTGTCTCCGCCTCATGGTTAGAGAGAAGGGCAGAGCCCACTGGT
>NW_022914533.1:0-274 GCF_012274545.1 Fukomys damarensis
ATTCTTTCCTTATAGGTGCTTCTTAGGGAGATAATACAAATTTTCATGGAAGAAAAAAAAAAGGATTCTGGATCTTCTATCCCTATGTTATATTGTGCAATTACTATCACCTGTCTGGGGTTCCAGTCCTCTTTTGAGCAGTATGGATGAGAACAATGCCCTGTGTAGAAGTGTTATAAAGATACATTTCCTTCACACGCTGCTATAGTTTGAATATGCTTTATCTCCTCAGAAACGCACAGTGGAATTTGCCTGGCACTGTGGTCGTACTGGG
>NW_022914534.1:0-348 GCF_012274545.1 Fukomys damarensis
CCAAGGAAAACTGCACTTTGAACCGGAGAAGCCCTCTGCAAAGTGCGTTGGGGTTCTATCGTCAAAGTCAACCTATCACCAAGTATACAGCGTTCTGGATGCTTCTGTGCACTCAGAACTGCTGCACACTCAATTAGGCCTGAAAGGCTTCTCTGGTACAAGTGAATCACAACAGCATTTCAATCTCTGCCAGGCAGAGACCTACAAACAAAAAGGAATACAGTTGTACTCCACATAAGAGGTGGACTTCACTGGGAAACTCACAGAGTTGCAGCACCTTTCTCTGTGGAGCACTTCACATTCATGAAACTGACCGCTTTCGCTTTAAACTGATAAGCGGCGAGAGAA
>NW_022914534.1:9781-10228 GCF_012274545.1 Fukomys damarensis
ACCTATCCCCCAGTATACAGAGTTCTTGAGGCTTGTGTGCACTCAGAGCTGCTAGGCACTCCCTTAGGCCTGACGGGCTTCTCTGCTAAAAGGGAATCACAACAGTGTTGCAATCTCTGCCAGGCAGAGACCTACAAACAAAAAGGAATAGAGTTGTACTCCACATAAGAGGTGGACTTCACTGGTAAACTCTCAGAGTTGCAGCACCTTTCTCTGTGGAGTACTTCACATAAATGAAACTGACCACTTTCGCTTTAAATGGCTAAGCGGGGAGAGAAGCTGTTTCCCAAGGAAAACTGCACTTTGAACCGGAGAAGCCCTCTGCAAAGTGCGTTTGGGTTCTATCGTCGAACTCAACCTATCACCAAGTATACAGCGTTCTGGATGCTTCTGTGCACTCAGACCTGCTACACACTCTGATAGGCCTGAAAGGCTTCTCTGGTACAA
>NW_022914535.1:0-2006 GCF_012274545.1 Fukomys damarensis
ATCCTTGCAGTAATTGTGGACGTAGGTGCCGTTATCACATCGACTCTACAGAAATTAACAAGGTTCTTAAGTGCCTAAATCAGAGCAGTGGTATCAGAAAGTAAAGCGTTTTCATCCTGACACTACCTGCTCTTCTGGCGTGTCCCCTAACCATCGGTGTCTCTGTGGATGCGCGCCCCCACCTTGCACAGATGGGGAAGAGAGATGCAGCAATGGGCGGCACAGCTGCAGCTGGAAGAGGGACGTGCACGGATGTCCTCACAGGAGTCACTCTTTTTCTTTTGAACCAGGGATCGAATTCAGGACCTTGCACTTGCGAAGCAGGCCACAACAGTCACTGTTAACCGCAGTCCACTTCTCATGTGGATCTGTAGAAAGCTTAGGTAATAAAGTCCTAGCAAGTGCCAAGCAAGAGAGAAGCAGGCCATCTGAGCTTAGACTTGGCCAAGGGCAGCTGCACCAAAATGGACCTGAGAACCAGATTCAGAACAGAAGCCCTGGCAAGGGCTACCCGGCCTTAAAGTGGAGAACAACTAACTGGCCAGTATGAGCTGTCTCAGCCCCCCACACCCTTTTCTGGATCTTACCTGCACTGTTTGCACTGTGTAGATTTTCTTCAGATTTGAGGCACACTCAGCCGCTGTGGCACCAGGGAGAGATCTAAGGAAACATCCGCAAAAGAACAAAGATGCAAACAAAAACAGTGTTCATGAGACAGTCAACATACGACCTTAGTAAAAATCAGCTCTTAGATAACAGACTTGAACATTTGGGGAACGCCAGTTAGAATTTAAAATAAGAAACTGCTTCTGGGTGAAGTTTTATGTTTACTTCTCTTAAAAATTAACATATATATTTTCTGGAAATTTAATAGAAGAAAAGGAAAAGTAAGTAAGAAAGGTATTGAAAACATTAAAATCACATTTTGAAAAACACTGAAATAACAAAGTAATAATCAAAAATTTTACATCGGGCTTTTGATAAGAAACTGCTTTCTGTAGCAGTGACAACGAAAACTCAGCGTCCTCCTCAGGTGATGTGTTTGAAAACTTGCCCACAGCCTGGTGGTCAATAACCACTTTCTCGAGAAGCAGAATGACCATGGGCCTCCTTCTTTAGGGAAATGTCACTAAACTTTGGTCTCTCCTGAATTTGAATGCGTTCCCCAAACACTTGCCTCTAGAAAATCTTTCTGTTACCTCCTGCTGATCACGGTCAAAACACATTAACCTTAAATTTGCTATGTGCTCCACTAGATGGCAACATACTACAGAGTTATTTACCAGAAAATCCTCTGCATTTTAGCTGGTTTTACCAAGCACCATTCTGGGATTGTAGGTAAAATAATCCAATCTCATTGATTTTTAGATGTTAAGATTCTCAATTCCCAGCACTGTTTCCTATTCCCTATTACTAAGTTTGTGCTGAAGAGTTGAGGTCCAGTTAAATCAAGTCTAAAATGTATTTCACCACACAGTGCCCAACAGCCCAGGCCTGGTTGATAATGAGAAATAAGAGAGAGGACTGCTGCAGGAAGAAAGCACCATGCTCACAGCTGACCCACAATCTGTAAAAGAAATGAATGCTCTGCTCTCTGCCAACCATCAACACCCAGAAGCACATCCTTGGGCACTGTAGGGAAGAGCGACAGGAAAGGCATTCCCAGGTGGGTGGGGACAGCATGCCATGGCTGTACAAACTACACTCCTGGAACTGAGGACCAGCAAGAGCACCATTTTTGCTGAAGATCATTTTCAAGGCCAGAGTAAGCCCATATGATTTTTTTATTAAAATCGTCCTTCTAAATGGAGCAGGGTAAGGAAAGGCCTCACAAAACAAAACAAAACACTGATCGGATCAAGCCTAACAATAGCTCTATCTTAATAGGTTAACACTTTATGATGTAGATGGATTTTTTGTTTGTTTGGCTGTGGTGCTGAAGATTATACCCAGGGCCTTAACACAGAACTACATCTCCATTCCTTTTTACTTTGTTTTTTTTTTTT
>NW_022914536.1:0-699 GCF_012274545.1 Fukomys damarensis
TATAAAGCCCTGTATTGTTGGAACAAAATATCCAACACACACAACTTAAGGAAGAGGGGGTTTTTTGGTTCACAGTGTCAAGAGGATTCAGTTCATAGTTAGCAAGGTGCAACGCAGAACTGACAGGGCAGAAGGGCACACAGAGAAAAGCTGCTCAACCCATAGCAGTCAGGAAGCTGAGAGAGAAAAGAGTACTCTGAGACAAGAATATACCCTTCCATATCACATCTCCAGTGACCCACTTCCTCCAATCATGCCCAATTCCTATCAGCACGTTGAGCTATGCATTAAAAAATAGTTAATCCTCATAATCCAGTTTCCTTCCAAAATCCCCACCTCTGAACACATGAGAATTTTGGGAAACATCTCTAAACTGTGACAATCTACCCTGACCCCCATAATGTTCTGGCCCATCCCATTATGTAAAACACATTTAATCCATCTCTTACAGTTGTAGAATCACTCAAAAGTCCAAGTCTAAAGAATCCTCTGAGACGTAAGGTAAACTGTCAAAATCAAAACGAAAGTTAAATCCTTCCAACACATAATGGCACAGTGTAAACATTCCCATTCTAAAAGGGGGAATGGGGGAATGGAAAGGAATAACAAATCCTCAGGGCAAACATTAAATACATTAAATACCTTTCCAGCACCCAGGGAAGGTTGTGGAAAGATGTGATCTCCAAAGGGCTTGGGGAG
>NW_022914537.1:0-202 GCF_012274545.1 Fukomys damarensis
AGTGGGAAAATAGGTCAGTGCCAAGTTCCAGGGTCAATCCAAGTATCAAGATAGAAAAAAAAAATGTCTTAATTTCCTGTTCAAAAAAATTTTAGACTCCCAGGGGGGAAAAACATAGACAAAAGTTCAGTAAGGCCTTACAGGACATGAGGTCAATTTACAAAAATAATTTGGATTTCTGTATACTAAGAATGAATGACCC
>NW_022914538.1:0-432 GCF_012274545.1 Fukomys damarensis
TAGGGAAACAATTCCTTTCACAATAGCATCCAAAAAAATGAAGTATCTAGAAATCAATCTAATAAAAGAAGCAAAAGACTTCTACAGGGAAAACTACAGCATTCTGAAAATTGAGATTGAAGAGGATATAAGAAAATGGAAAAATATCCCCTGCTCCTGGGTAGGAAGAATCAAAGTAGTGAAAATGGCTATATTACCAAAACTGCTATACAGATTCAATGCAATGCCCATTGAAATTCCAACAGTACATTTCACAGAACTAGAAAAAAAAAATCCAAAAATTCATTTGGAACCAGCAGAGACCTAGAATAGCAAAAGCCATCCTAGGCAACAGAGATATGGCAGCAGGTACAACAATTCCCAATTTGCAACTATACTACAAAGCCACTGTGATAAAAACAACATGGTACTGGCAAAGAAACAGACCTGAGG
>NW_022914539.1:0-233 GCF_012274545.1 Fukomys damarensis
AGACAAGGTCTCACTATGTAGTTCAGGCTGGCCTTGAACTCACATTGTTGCACAGGCTGGCCTAAAACTTGTAGTGATCCTCCTACCTTAGCCTCTACAGTGCTGGGATTATAGGTGTGTGCTACCACACCCAGCTTGTGCTCTACATAGTATTTAAATAAACCCTGACATGGAAAAAAATCTTTAAACTCAGTAAAAGGACAAAAGCAATAGAGTAAATATGAAAAAAAAAA
>NW_022914540.1:0-222 GCF_012274545.1 Fukomys damarensis
CACACCCAGCAGCACAGGTCAAGGAGGTCCGTGCTGAGGTCTCCAGAGAGGACTGATGTGGCATCATCAATAAGCTGTGTGGTAACTCGGATTTTTAAGTCTGTGCGGGCACTCTTTTTAAAATAAAGCCTGTAGTACCTGTAAGACATATTACTAAAAACCAGGCACACGCATACATGTTCATGTCATCACTGTCCTCAGAACCTCAGCTGTATGCACTGT
>NW_022914541.1:0-361 GCF_012274545.1 Fukomys damarensis
CTCACGGAATAGTAGTAAAAGATCTGAAATTACTTGGAACAGTGAGAATTAGTACTTGAGACTGTAGTTGAGGAATGAAGTGATAAGAAAGGGTGAGAGAGAACATGAGGGAGCTTAAACGATCAGAATCTTCACATCCTTCTCAGTCACTCATCCATCATCTAGACAGAATGCAGGTGAAAAGTCTCTGCCTTCATCAGACGGCTGTCTTTACCAGCTGTCAGACCTTGTCATTGAATTGGAGAATGGTGTGTCAAGGGCAGGGCTGAGAATGGATTTTAATCAGAGCCACTGTCTTCTCTGAAGGGCTAAAAAGTAACCTTTAAACCAAGATTGATCCCAAGTATATTTTCTCCAAAAC
>NW_022914542.1:0-709 GCF_012274545.1 Fukomys damarensis
ACACCTTTAGCCCTTTTCTTCCTATTTCACATGGTCAATTATCTCATTAGGATCTTATGTATTGTTGTAGCTTTTCACACCAGAGAAACTATTCAGCATTTATATATGTGTGACTTATTTTTTTCACTTAGGAGTATATCCTCAATATGTATCCATTTTCCTATGAATGAATCTAATTTCTCATTCTTTATGGCTGAGTAGTATTCCATTGTATAGAAAAACCACATCTTTATCCAATTTCCAACTGATGGGCAATAGGGCTGTTTCCAAGATTTAGCTATTACAAACTGTGCTGCTGTAAACATTGGTGAGCAGATATCACTGTGGTATGATTCCTTTAATTCTTTTGGAAAGATACCCAGCAGAGGGATCATTGGATCAAATGGAACCTCTAGTCCTAGCTCTTTGAGGTATCTCCATGTTGATTTCCATAGTGGTTGCACCAGTCTGCACTCCCACCAACAATGGGGAAGGGTTCCTTTCTCCCCACACCCCCGCCAATATTTCAGATCCATGCAATTAGGAATGAAAAAGGTGAAGTCACAACAGATCCAACAGAAATCCAGAGGATAATCAATACTTACTTTGAGAACCTGTGCTCTAACAAAATGGAAAACACAAGAAATGGACAGCTTTCTAGATACTCATGAATTACCAAAGTTGAACAAAGACGATAAAAACATTTTAAACACCCCAATTACAATCAGTG
>NW_022914543.1:0-518 GCF_012274545.1 Fukomys damarensis
GCGGACTTGAGTACCAATATGCCTTTTCCTTAGAAGTTATCTTTGGGGTTAATTTATCAGGCAGAAATCTTTAAAAATGTAATGTTTATGCCTGTAAAGTAAATCTGTAGTGTATATAATGGTCCTGAGCCATAGTCATAACTGGAACACCAACGAATCCAGAACTCAGTGGAAGAACTTGGAATCACACTCTTACTAGAAGCTACCTATGAAGCTTTCTCTCAACCCCACTCTCCCTCCAGGGTCAACCATTTACTTAACTGTGCTTATAGTTCTCTTTCTTCCTAAAAAAAATGTTTTCATGTGCAGCTGTTCATATAAGCAGTGTGTGCGGTTTAATCACTTGTATTTGTAGATGTTTAGTGATCTTTGTTGGATAAGGATCTCAGGGTCTTTATGAGCAGTTTCCTTTTGTGTGCTCACCTCTTCTCTGTATAAAGAGAGCACAAAGAGAGTAGGTGGAACCAAGTCCTCCAAGACAGACATTTAACCCACGCAGGGTCACCTCCATCCAACCT
>NW_022914544.1:0-1489 GCF_012274545.1 Fukomys damarensis
GGCTCAAATCAAACTGATGTTATGAGGTCTCTGAGGTCAGACAAGGAAAGAAGCCTTAAGGTGTATGGGGGCAAAGCTTCACTGTTTGTCCCTTCTTCTGGCCCCTATTCTGTTTCCTGGCCAGGAAGCTAAACGTCTTTGTTCCACTACACCCTTCCACTATGATTTCTCTGCTGTAGACCCAGATAATCATGGCCTGAATCCCCTGAAACCATGAGCCAAATTAAACTTCTCCTCCATTAAGTTGTGGGTGTTGGGTACTGTGTCTCAGCTATGGAAAAACTGATGAATTCAAGGAATGTTATGGATTATGAGATGGGATAGGCGAAGGATTTGAAAATGACCTCAAGTGTTACTTTCGTTAAGAAACACAATGAATGCAGGTTGTCCAGGGCAGATGTCTCCAAAAAAGTTTCATATTTTAAGCTATTGTTGATCATAAACTAAGTCTTGATCAGCTTGTTCTCTTGGCTGGAGAACAAAGACCTGAGAAATGAAGAAAAAGATAAATGAGATTTGCCAAAGAAGCAACGGAAGGAAAAATGTGGCACAGAGGAGTTTCTCTGTCTTGTGCTTGTGTCACAGAATGAAAATATAAATTCTTCCCCGGAGTGTGCTAGCCTGCAGCTGGAATGGAGCCCTGGGCTGTTGAGGGTCTATATACATAATTGCCCAGGGAAATGTCAGAGGGCCCAACAAATAAGTGACAAGAAGTGAAACTTCAATCACTCATGGTATTGCCCAAGCCTGTGTGATGGATGCCGGGGGATTCCTAGCTGCAGTGCCTATATGTAAGACAGTTTTTTTACACTGTTCACCTAATTTCTGACCTAGCTAAACCTGAATCTTACTATAAGAAATAGGACCAAAGAGTTGTCCGCACAGCCGAGGTGACAGTTGTGAGGAGGGGGTAGGTTCTGTGAATCCGTACCCCTTTTGTGTTTTGCTTGATGGCAGAGGTGAGGTTCTAAGCCAGTCTCAAGTCTGTCCACTGCCTGCCTTGCTCTAAGGTTTCTGATCTTGTGTCTGGGATCTCTGCTCAGAGGATTCAACGTCACCATTTGCAGTGAGCCCAGAGAGGCAGTGCAGGAGTCTAGCAGTCCGCGAGGGCCCCAAGGGGCCATCTGCTGTCCTCCACCAGCTGCCTCTCGCGTCCTCTGACCTGGAAGAATCACACCAACAGTGGTGTTTGCTCAGGTGCTAGGAGGAGATGCAGCTCAACTGTTGAGAAATACACACGGTTATTGCGCCCCTGGCAGAGCTTGTAGCAAATGCTCTGCCAGACGTGGGAGTCCAAATATTTCATCATCCTCCCTGTTAGTTTTAGTAGGCTGCCTCAAAATCCGGGTGGGCAAAGCCAGAGTTGGCAAAGTAAATATTCGCCTTCAGAGTGCCTGGTTGTATCGGGTGGCAAAATGCACCAGGCAGTGAAAAGTGCTTTGGGTGCTCTGAACCCTGGGGAAAATATCTTGAATATTTTGAGCCTAGC
>NW_022914545.1:0-298 GCF_012274545.1 Fukomys damarensis
AATGAATGTAACTGTACTGTATCCCTAAATGTACCAATAAACTCAATAAAAAAAAAAATTTACACCAAAATTTAGGGAACTAAATCAGCTTATACCAGAAATAAGGAAATAATAGAGTATGAGTTTCAACGTCAAGGACGTGCCTGTCAAAGATGTCCACGGTGGCAGCGGTGCCGGTGACAGCACAGAGGACCCAGCAAGGGGAGCAGCTGGTTTCGCTCCTCAGGCGATTATCCCGAACCATCCGGGCCAGAGCGGGGCTGGCTGTGCGGTGCCGGACCGGACCGTCACACGGCTC
>NW_022914546.1:0-256 GCF_012274545.1 Fukomys damarensis
GAGGCCACTGTCCTGAGTGATGATTCAAGTCAATAGAATTTTCTCAAGAAAATATTTTTTTTTTCTTTACCTGGATCCATCATTCAGATGGAATAAATCTACAAAAACCTTGAATGCTTTACAGAAGGCTTCAGGTTTCTGCTGCATCCATAGCAGAAGAATATTCTTGAAGAAAAGCCATTAAGCCACATACAGACCCCCAGGGTCTGTGCCTCAAGTGACAGAAATGACCTCAGGCAGGTCTTTTCTATTTTCA
>NW_022914547.1:0-1940 GCF_012274545.1 Fukomys damarensis
TTTTTTTTTTCTTGAACTTACTTAGGGAAGTGATTCCTTGTCTCTCTTATCCTACTTAGACAGCATTTCAAAACATCAACCTGGTGGGCCGGGGATTAAGCTCAATGGTTCCACTGCCTGCCCGGCAAGTGGAAGGACCCAAGTTCAATCCCTGCTACCAAGCCAAACCAAACAAAACAAAAAACCACTTCCACCTGGTTTCATAAACAAAGCCTTAACTGCACACTCAGCAAAATTTAAGTGGTAATTTAGAAAGCTAATACATTTTTTATTGCAGAATGTCTAAGAACAACAAAAGTACATTATGGAAGCCACATTATCCTATGCCTCAGTGACCTGAAAGGTGGCATAAGAGAGAGAAATGGGAGATGGATATGATGAAAACACATATTAAATGTTCTGGTCCACAATATTTTGGAAACTTCACAGGCACTAATCATGAAAGCAAGCACTGAAGAGAAACATTTTCACTCCCAATATACCTTGAAGTCAGCATATTCAAGGTGAAGTTTCAAAATCCACTCTTCAGAGGACTGTACTATTAGTAGAGAAAATGTCAAATAGACTATAAAAAAGGAAGAGAGGCTTCAAAGCACTCACATGTGCATAGAATATATCTTATATTGCTCAGACAAAATACCCAACACCCCAAGTAAAAGGAGGAAAGGTTTATTTTAGCTCACAGTTTGTAGAGGCTTCAGTGCATAATGGACTGGTTCCAAGGCAGGGTGACAGGGCAGAGGGGCATCATAGAGGAGAAACAGTCCATGGCAGGCAGAAGGCGGCAAAAGCAGCAAGTGACAACAGCAATTCTCTCTAGGCCCCTTACTTGATCCAGTCTACGCGGGTAGCACTCACACCTTTAATCCTAGCATCACACCACGAATAAATCCCAGTATCACACAGCCTAGATCCAGCTGCCTCTAAAATCTCCACCTATGACTGCATGAGGCTTTGGTAGGACATCTAGATACAGCTATGACAGAATAGTGATGCATGATAGAACTCTTATGGCACAAAGTGGAACAAATAACATTCTGTGTAACAGAGGATGCAGGGAGAAATAAGTATTTTATTCTTCATATGCCTTCCATAATAATTAAATTACTTGTTGAAATGGTCAAGATAAATATGAATACTTTTAGAGCTAACAAAAGTGTTTCCCCAGAAGAAAATCATAAAGCTATCAGAACTAGAAGAGGAAATTGAAAGCCAGGTAACTCATGGGAGGTAAAAGAGACAAGAGATGAAAAAAATATCTGCCATTTATGCAATAAAAAGAATCTGTATTGAAAGTAAGAACTGCACCTATAAGAAATAAGAGTAAAAAGCTATATAAACATCAAGAGAAAATAGCAAATTAAAAGGAGATCCATAACTTTGAGGAAACAGGTAAAGGATGTAGAACTGTGGAAAGACACAACTATTAGGTAGACTTATGACAAAATGAAGGATCAAGTGATACGTTTCACAGCCATATCCTCTACTTTGAAATCTACCAGTATGTAGAGAGCAGTGGCTTTATTCCAGTTCCAGAAAATACACTGCTCTTGTTTCTGAAGACAAATGTGACTCTTTTCACATGTATAAAAAGTAAATTTGAAAAAACTTCAATCATGTGGAAAAGAAACCACTTTAACAGGCATGGCCACATATGAAACATAAGGAAATCTCATGTGATGCTTTCCTGTTCAATTTCTATAGGGCTCACTCCACAGTTCAAGGTCGTAAAACTAAAAGAATACTTCACAGTGACAACTACATGTGGTAAAATGATAAGAAACGGCACAACAAACTGGACAGTGGTCGTCCATGGGGAAGACAAGGATAAGTCTAATAGGGTTTCATCTGCATATGCTCAATCCTGCTAAAGGCTCAATTGTAAAACTTTCTGAGAGTTCCTAGTACTACTGTTAATCTCACCAAAAGCTTTTTGAGGA
>NW_022914548.1:0-261 GCF_012274545.1 Fukomys damarensis
TCAGGGATTTTGTTTTTTCCTCACTGGGTATGTTGGTACATTGTAGGGTATACAGTACAGTCAGATACGTTGTTGGGATCTTGTACCTTTACATATCAGGTCTTGTTCCTCATATTTCCCCTTGTCCCGGCCCTCCCTTCACTTCCTACTTCCCTCGATATTTCCAAACATTGTATTTCCATTTTCTCATTTTCTCCAGTTTTCTTTCCTTCCCCCTGTGTTCTCTGCCCTACACTTCCCCCTATTCCTACACCTGAAGAC
>NW_022914549.1:0-244 GCF_012274545.1 Fukomys damarensis
TGCATTTGTGTTCTAACCTCAAACTGAATCTATCTCGAAGTAAACATAGTTCTGCAGGCTTGTCTGCACTCAGAACTGCCAGGCACTCTCTAGGCCTTAAGGGCTTTTCTGGTACAAGGGCTTCACAACAGTGTTTCAATATCTACCAGGCAGAGACCTAAAAATAAAAAAGCAATGAGTTTTACTCATTATAAGATGTGGACTTCACTAGTAAACTCACAGAGTTGCAGGACCTTTCTCTGTG
>NW_022914550.1:0-207 GCF_012274545.1 Fukomys damarensis
GCAGCGCTCCTGTTTCCGAGGCTCCTCTCTGCTGATTCTCTGAAACAGATGATTGCTGTGGCCGCTCCCCTGGATGAGATTGGTCTTTCCGCTCTCAAGGGGACTCTTTCTTCTGCTCGGTGGCTGTCTCTCCAATGCTTCCGTGGGGGGTCGGACGGGAGGATGAACCTCCTCCTGACGTGTCTGAGGAGCACTGTCCCTCTATTC
>NW_022914551.1:0-228 GCF_012274545.1 Fukomys damarensis
TTCCCTATAAACAGAGAAATAAAAAGCTACACAATATACTATAACAACTATAAATGTGTTACCGTTTTTTCAGACAGGGTCTTGCTATGAGGTCCAGGCTGGCCTTGAACTCACTTTGATCATCCCTGACTCAGCCTCCAGAGTGCAGGGATCACAGGCATGTGGCACCACACTCAGCTGTTTTAGTCATTTTTACCTCAAATTCTTTTCCAAATTGGGTGTTGCAAT
>NW_022914552.1:0-337 GCF_012274545.1 Fukomys damarensis
AGATAAGCTGATGAGGACATACCTGCCTTAATGATTTTCACAAGCCTGTCTCTGTTGGATGGCGCTGGGTAACAGCATTCATTGTAATTTTTTTTCACAGCCCTTGAAGACTAACCAAAAGCTACTTCCAGAACTGTTTCAGAAAGTGGCAAGAATGACTAGATAAGTGTGCTCAAAGCATGGGAGGGTATTCTGAGGGGGATCATGGCAATGTTTCTTTTACCTGTAATCGTTTTTAAATTTAAACGTATCATATATTTTTATTAGCCCCTACGCTTCTAATTTCAGTTTTACAAATAAATCTCTTAATAGCTTAGCCTGGCATTCACATATTATT
>NW_022914553.1:0-245 GCF_012274545.1 Fukomys damarensis
TCCACCTCACCCCACAAAGAATGGCTGCTATCAAGAAATCACACAATAGCAAATGTTGGCAGGCTTGTGGCGAGAAAGTAACCCTTCTCCATTGTTGGTGGGAGTGCAGACTAGTGCAACCACTATGGAAATCTATATGGAGATACCTCAAAGAGCTTTGACTGGAGGTTCCATTTGACCCTGCCATCCCTCTGCTGGGTATATTTCCAAGAGAACTAAAAGAATCATATCACAGAGAAGTATGT
>NW_022914554.1:0-222 GCF_012274545.1 Fukomys damarensis
TTGTGCTTCTGGGGTGGCCTCTTCCTTTTTCCTCCTCCATTTTCAAGGGCTTCTCTTCCCTTCTCCTCCCTAGCATACCTTGTCTGGGGACACTACCCCCCGCTCTGTGACCTCACTCTTACAAGGGCATCCCCAAACCAGGGCCAGTCCTGCTGTCAGAGGGAATCTGCAATGCTACCATACTTCTTGTGTCCACAAGATGGCACTCGACCCCCAGGCCTT
>NW_022914555.1:0-211 GCF_012274545.1 Fukomys damarensis
TTTCCTTTCCCCTACCCTTCTGCACTTACCCTACTCCTTTAGCCCTTTTCTTCCTATTTCACAGTATCCACTGTAAAATTGGAATCCTATTTACACTTTGTTTTTCACACCAGGAGAACTATATGGTATTTATACATGTGTGTCCTAATTATTTCACATAAGAGTATGGCCTCAATATTCATCCATTTAGCTATTAATGTCTCTAGTTTAT
>NW_022914556.1:0-451 GCF_012274545.1 Fukomys damarensis
ATAAAGAGCTCTGGAAGCTTGTGTGCACTCAGAGCTGCTGGGCACTCTCTTAGGCCTTAAGGGTTTACTGGTACAAGGGCCTCACAACAGTGTCTCAATCTCTGCCAGTCAGAGACCTACACACAAAAAGGAATACAGTTGTACTCCACAAACGACGTAGACTTCACTGGTAAACACACAGAGTTGCAGCACCTTTCTCTGTGGAGTACTTCACATTCAGCAAACTAACCACTTTGGTTTCAAAGGGCTAAGCAGCAAAAGAAGCTATTTCCTGGGTAAAACTGCGGTTTAAACCACTGAAGAAATCTGAAAAAGTCCACTTCCTTTGTAACCTCAACCTGAACCTATTACCATGTACACAGATTATTGGAGGCTTTTGTGCATTCACAGCTGCTAAGCACTCTCTTAGGCCTTAAGGGCTTTTATGGTACAAACGACACACAACAGTGGC
>NW_022914557.1:0-1004 GCF_012274545.1 Fukomys damarensis
TGTAACTGTACTGTATCCCTAAAATGTACCAATAAACTCAATTAAAGCTGAAAAAAAAGGGAAAGACTTAAATCCATGCAATTAGAAAAGAGTGATATAACAACTGACCCAGCAGAAATCCAGATCATCAATACCTACTTTGAGAACTTATATACAAATAAGATGGAAAACACAGAAGAAATAAACAGTTTTCTACATACATATGAATTACCACAATTGAACAAAGAAGACCTAAAAATTCTAAACAACCCAATATCAACAAAAGTGAAAATGTAATTAAAAAGTCATAAATATACAATGCATAATATATATGCACTGAATACCTGTGCAACCAACTATATAAAACAAATACTAACAGACATGAAAAAGCAAATAAGCACTAATACAATAGTAGTGGAGGACCTCAGTACTCAATTGTAACAAATAGATCAGCTACACCAAAAATGAAAAATTAATGAAAAGCCAACAATGAAAAGCTCAGGTCCTGGTGGCTTCACTGATGAATTCTATAAGACATTTAGAGAAGAACTATTGCCACTACTGTTTAAACTCTTCAATAATATTAAAAAGAAAGTGATACTCCCAAATTCATTCCTGGAAGCAAGCATCACTTTGATCCCAAGAGCAGAGAAAGGCCCAATCAAAAAAGAGAATTGTAGGCCAATAGATGCAAAAATCTTCAATAAGACACTGGCAAACAAAATCCAGAAGATCATCACGAAGATCATACACCCTGACCAAATGGGATTCATCTCAGGGGTGCAAGGATGGTTCAACATAAGCAAATCAATAAATGTAATACACTATATTAATAGAGCCAAGGACAAAAACCATATAATTACCTCAAGAGATGCAGAAAAAACATTTAACAAAATCCAACACACATTCGTGGTAAAATCCTACAGAAAATTGGAATAGCCAGTGTCTGTCTCAACCTGATAACAGCCATCAATGAAAAACCAACAGCCAACATCATACTAAATGGTCAAAAACTGAAATCCTTC
>NW_022914558.1:0-205 GCF_012274545.1 Fukomys damarensis
TTTCAGAAAATGTTTGCTTTGGCCAACATTTGGTGTGCACATAAACTAGAGATCTCAAATAAATAACCTGGTGATTCATCTCTAGTTTCTGGAAAAACAAGAAACTGAAACTAAACTCAAGAAAGAGGGAAATAATAAAGATCAGAGCTGCAATTACTGAGATAGAAACTAAAATAACAATACACAGGATCAATGAAACAAAAAA
>NW_022914559.1:0-252 GCF_012274545.1 Fukomys damarensis
GGAATATAGTTGCCTGTCTGAGGACAGAAAACTTCACACCACATGCCTGTTGAGAGATGAAGTAAAACTGAGGGACGCCGTGTGGATGCCTTCAAGGTGAGCAGCGGCAGGTGCTGCTGGGTGTGTGCACATCCATCTGAACGAGGCCGGTGGAGGCGGTCTATTTCCATCCACCTTCGTACAGCTCAAGTTGTTCCTGCTCATAACCTCATCGAGGAGGATGAGAAACATGGTGCTGGTAACTTTCATGTG
>NW_022914560.1:0-9924 GCF_012274545.1 Fukomys damarensis
ATACACACAAATAAAATTAATTTTAAAAAGTCATTCCAATGCCATTGTGTTATTAATTAAACTCTACTTTTCTTCAGCGTTGGGTTTAGACATATAAGAACCTAGTGAGGCAATTTAAAAACCAGACCCCAGACAGCCACTTGCACACCTACCATATTTCTAAGTTTTGAATCATGTGTCCCAAGGGCTTAAGAATGAAACCATGGGCAACTTCATCTGGGTCCATGAAAACTTTGGCTACTGCCTTTCAAATGAGGAAATAGAAAGTTCCTGGCTTTAGGAATTAAGAGCTATGAGTTATAATCAATGGTGGTTCAAGGAGGGTATGTACAGGGGTTTGTGAGTAGAAATTTGGGAGAGACAGCTAGGTTCTTTACTCTGAGTTGGTATGCTACTTTCAGGACAATATGCTATGGGTGAATATAGTGAATATCTTAAAATGTTTTTGTGGTTGCTTCATACATTTTTAAAAAGTCAGTTATCTACATCAAACATTATTGTTAATTTTACTTATGAGAAAGTTGACACACACGCTATGTGGTTATCAGATTTGTTTGGATTTTCTTTGTGTGTGTATTTATTTTGTCTATAAGGTGTCTATACTGTGAGAGGAGTAACTTGTTTATTTGCTTTGAAGAGGAAAGAATAGGAACAGAGTGAAAAGTTATTCATTGTGCTGCAACTTGTCATTTTAGAACCAAGAAAGCCAGATATGACAAAAGTGACAACCAAACATTATTGGTTGAAAAGTTTTCAAATATTGTCAAATTTATTTTTTATTAAAACCAAACAGATTTTTCTTTTTTTCAAACTTATATACATAAACGCTTTTGTCCATATATTAGGATTTCACAATATATTTAGCTGCAATATTTTTGTTTTCTTTACATTATTTTTATATTGCTCAATGGTCCTTTCTTTTGCAGCAATTTTTAAGCTGTTCGGAGAAACTTTATCAAGCCAGACTTCAAACTGTGGACTTTGCACAATCTACAGAAGAAACAAGGAAAACTATTAATACTTGGGTTGAAAAGAAAACAAATGGTAGGGCTAAGGCAATTAAGTGTCTACAAGCTGTGTTGTTATGATGAGTTTTTGAGTTGATATGCTAACAAGGAAGCTGAGTGAAGTTCAAAACCTGAGATAGGCCAACGATGAAGGAATTGGGGCCCTGCTTTGAAATATTACTTACAATCTTTTGTCCTAAATAATCTATGATCTGTGACTCTGAGAGTGAGAATGAACACTATTTCTACTTTGTAGAAATGCTGTAAATTTTGACATTAAATTTCATTATGACTAAATCTAGCTTTCACAATTTAAAGGCTCCTATAAATTAAGTGTTTCTTTTTTTTAAATGGCACTTTAAATATTCAATACAAAGGCATGTTCATTTCTTTATTTAAAAATATTTAGGTAAGGAGAAACTTAAAGATATATACACAAGTGGAGAGAATATATAATGAGCTCTTGTTCACCCATGACCCAACTGCAGAGATCACTGGTAGCCTGCCTTACTGGTCTATACCCTCACCCTATTCTCACCACCTTTTTCAGATTATTTTTTAAAAGTTATACCTATGTTATTTCTCTTTGTTACTGTTCATTAAGTTTTTCATTCATTTTAGGTATGCAATATGATGACATTCATCACTGGGAATTTGTACCTTTACATGATATATCTTGGTCCTTGTTTTTTCCCCATTCAGCTGCCCTCCCTTCAATCCCTCCACATGACCCTATTTACAAAGACTTTGTTTCCATTTTACTCACAAGCAAATCCTAGATATTATCACTCTCCTTATACATGTATAATTTTGTTTTTCTCATAAATGGAGACTGTTTTATTTAAAAAAATTTTTGGTACCAGGACCTTTCACTTGTGCGGCAGGTGTGAGCCTACTAAATCCTCAGTCTGGGTCTATTTTAATATGAGCACTGTTATATTTCTAAAATTGAAAATAATCTCTTAATATTAGAAATATTTAATGAGCTTTCATATTTTCCCAGTTGCCTGCTTTAGTTGAGGATGCAGACAACATTTATGTATCACAATCTGTCAATATGTCCCTTGAAATATTGATTTTTTTTCCAAATTAATGTGGAAATACACATATCTTTAAGGAAAGTAAATTATTGTATTAAGTTATTTGATAAATTACCATAAAGTGAATGTACTCATTATCATCATCAAGATCAGCAAAAATAAAACTTTCATTCCTAAGAAGGGGCACTGAGAGGCCACACTCACATCCCCTCCTGGAAACTAACACCCCTTCTCTCAAGCACTGAGACTTCTTCCATTTAAGTTCTCAATATAAGTTCCACTTGTTTTAACATTTCATCCTACTGGAATTATAAAGTATATGTTTAACTTTTTTTAGGTCAATACTATGTTTATGAGATTCATTTGGTTACATGTTGCATGACTCGTTCATTGTCATCAGTATATGCTTTGTTTTCTGAATATCCCAAGTCTATTTACTCTAATGAACATTTGGAGTATTTTTAGTTTGGGTCAATTATGTATACTGTAATACACTCACCGATGAACATTTTGGTGCATGTCTTTTGGTATAAATATGTATGCAGTTTATTGGGCATATGACTCCAAATGAAATTGATGTTTGTAAGGTGTTTACGTTCAATTATATTTGATGCCAATAATTTTTAATTAAGTGACTGCATCCATTTATTTGCCCAAGCAACAAGTGAGAATTTCCTTGACGACATCTGTTATTATTAGTCTTGTTAAATTTAGGCATTGTAGTCATTTTCTTTTATATTTCTCTTAGAAATTATACAGTTGAATAATTTTTCACATGTCTTACCTCCTCTTTTATGAGTATCTGTTAATCTTTTGCCCATCTGTAAGGATGGTCTGTCAGTCTTTTTCCCTTGCAATATGTAAGAGATCTTTGCACATTGTGAATATATATATTTTGAATAACTTCTACCATTCTTATTTCCCTCTCTTAATACTGCCTTTGATGAATACAAGTTCCTAATTTCCAAGGAATAAAATTTATCAATATTTTCCTTTATGGTCAGGATGCTTATATATTTTCAAAGAAACTTTTGCTTACCCCTACTTGACAAAACATTTTCAAATGTTATCTACTATAAGCTTCATTATTTAACTATAAATGAAAGTTATTTAAAATTAATTTTATTCCACAGAGCATCTAATTGACAGAGCATACTATTTAATAAAGAGAGAATCCTTTCACCACTATACTGCAACATAAACTTTGTTATGAATTAGGTGACTATTTGTGATTTTGGTATTTGGCTTTTTCATCTGTTCCATTTATCTATTTGTTTATTCTCAGAGCAATGCCATAATTATAGTAGCTTTTCAAGCACCTCTGATAGCTGCAGTGGAAGTCATCAAACATTGACCTTTTCCTCGGGATACTTTGGCTCTTCTCTACCTTTGAATTTACATGTGTATTTCAAAATTAGTTTGTGGTCTTCCATCTTCCATATCAATTACAGTTTAAATTGGAATTTCATTGAGTATATAGATTTGACGAGAAAATACCTTCACCTTCTCGTTCATGACTATTGCATTTATTTCTATTCATATAGGTATTTTAAATTTTATTTCAATACCATTTATTGGTTGATCAATTGGCTGATTTTTTGTGATACTGGAGATTGAACCCAGAGCCTCTGCACTGGTTATATCCCTAGCAGTTTGTATTTTGAGACAGTCCTGCTAAATCTCTCAGTTGCCCAGACTACCTCAAATTTATGACCCTTCTGCAACACCCTCTCATAGTTCTGGGATTATAGGTGTGCACCACTATGCCCAGCTCTTTTAACATCATCTTACATTTCTCTATGCTAAAGTTTTGCATCTTTTTTTTGTTTTTTTTTTTTGGTACCGGGGATTGAACTCGGGTCCTTGCGCTTGCAAGGCAGGCCACCAAACCGCTGAGCTAAATCCCCGGCCCCAAAGTTTTGCATCTTTTGATAAACTGTTTCTAGGTATGTGAGGTGTTTCTTGAATTTTATCTAGTATGTATTATTATCTTACCTGTAAAAGTTCATCAGATAACATCATCAATATTTTTGCACAATTACCTCATCCCAAAGTATAGAGTCTCAAGATGAAAAAAATCAGCAAAAAAAAAAAAAAAAAAAAATCAACGGAAGTATCTTAAGATTGTTTTTTTGCAGTTCTTTTTGTCTGAAGGGAATATCCACAAGATATGTTTAGTCAAACTACTGTCTTATCCTTTCTCTGTGTAGTTTACTCACTTCTTTGTGCCACTAGTGTCTGTGTTTTGGAAGTTAGGCAATCATATTCTCTAAAGTAAGAAATAATTTAATTTATTAAATGATAAATGAAAATTAGGATTAAATCACATCAAATTATTAACTCAGAGCAAATTGCATTTGTGGAGACCTTGTCAGTTATATAAAATATGTCTCTGATCATAAGAATCGTGCATATGTATTTCATTATACCATATAACAGCAGTGAGCTTTTAATAGTACCTTCTTGACTGACTGATGAACTAATAGATCTTATTCAAATTTAATATCAGGTGATCAGATTAAAATCCATATCTCTTCAACTCTTTATTAACTCAGGAAATGCTTTAAAATGCTTATACATTTTTAAGTCTTTTAATTTACTTAGCACAGTCGTTAAAATGTGCTTTGTTTCATATGGCAACTCTGATCCATTGGTAGTGGTTGGTTGGGAACCTTGTTCTGAGGAAGAGTCTGAGGCTTAATCTAAATTTCCCCTGAAAAACTCCCAACTGAGATGCTAACTTCACAAAGGTAGGGAATTTTGTCTGCTTAGTTGAGTATTGCAGTTTCAACCTATTGTTAGTGCCTAGGATGGTAGCTGGCACATACAAATCATTTAAACATTTTTAGCAACGAATGAGCAGTATAGAGTATTGGCTGCAAGGAGTATGCATTAGGAATATAATGTTGTGGATTTCTTTAAAATATTGTTATTATTATTTCACCATGCATTTATATATTTACTTATTCATTCATTCAGAAATCTCGTCTGAAACCTAAAATTTGAATGCTTTTATCAAATGCTAGTTATTATGTTAGGCAGAAATTCAATAAAAAAATGAACCTTTTGTTAAACTTAGAATTTTGTGTTCTAGATATCTCTATGTTTTATATTTTATGATAGATTATATTGCAAAATGTTTGGGTAAATTTCAGGGCACTGAAATATACCAAGATGGCTGAGTGTTAAATTTTGATCAGCATATTTATAAAGTCAGTAACGCTTGACATCTTTTTTATTAATTCTTGATTTTCAGATACACATTTACTTCAAGTGCTATAGTGTATTTATGATATACTAATTCTAGTACATTGAAGGGATGAGTTAATCTTTTAAAATACTTAACCAATTTGCAAGTAGCAAGGTGTTGGTAAGTACAAAGACCAATAAATAGTTAATATAGGCCACAAGAAATTATTAAATAATTTTCTATGTAAATAGTAACATAATAATACATTCAGTAAATCTAGGTATGAAAGTTTGACTCATTGCTAATATAGCAGCTACACCTGTATATTGTCTTGTGAAGAGAAATAACATAGCACTTAATATTCATTGAAGTAAAATCCTTTGATAGAGAGCCCTCTGTGGCCAGGAGATGAAGGAGGTCTTCTGGCATCTCAATTTATAACTAGTCTTAGCAAGTGTATCCACATTTCTTTGTTATTATTCAACCCTCTGTCATCACTAAGTTCAAAGCCAACTACAGTTATCTTTTAAAATCTGTTTTGTTTTAATACAGGAAAAATCACAAACCTCTTCGGAAAGGGCACCATTGACCCTTCCTCTGTAATGATCCTGGTGAATGCCATATATTTCAAAGGACAATGGCAAAATAAATTTCAGGAAAGTGAGACAGTTAAATCCCCTTTTCAACTAAGTGAGGTAAGCTCTTCATTTTCATACTGCTGAAACATTTTGGAGAATGCATTAATCATTAAAGGATAATTTAGAGATATTTAATGAAAACATTGTTCTAAGTTGCCCTTGGTTCCTTTAACTATGCTTTCTATGAATTTTTATTTTTCCCTTATTAAGTGATGGTAAGTAACCTTTCTCACAAGACACATAACCAATGCCTTTGTATACTAAGCTTCTCTGACAGAGAAGAAAGTAAAACTATCTGTGTTGTTTTCTTCTGGAGTGTCTAATTGGATTTACAAAGAAAATGTCTTTTGTAGAATTAACATACATAGATATTTTTATAAATATTCAACTTTTAGTTTTGGCTTATATTAGAATGAAAACTGATATAGCATACAAAGAAAAGTAATAAAAAGTATATTTTATAATTTACATTTCACTCATGCCTTTAGTGTTCATACAGATATTTCTGTTACATAAGAAAACCAATAGACTGTTTAACTACAATCTTTTCCTTTAATAGGGTAGAAGAGTAACTGTGGAAATGATGTACCAAACTGGAATATTTAAGTTAGCTGTCATAAAGAAGCCACAGATGCAAGTTCTTGAGCTGCCCTATGTTCACAACAAATTAAGTATGATTATTCTGCTGCCAGTGGGCACAGCTCATCTAGGACAGGTAATATAGTACAAGAACGCTAAAGCATTCAGCTAAAGCATGTGAACATGTGCACATACTAACTCACGCACACTCTGTCTGTGTCTTTGATGTCTGTGTGGCAGCCACTGATTTTTGATTTAGTCTTCGTAGTACTGCCACAGGAGCTGTGAGAAGAAAAGGACATGGTCCTTGCCCTTCAAGACAGTGTACGTAGGTAGGGCAGCCCATTCTCACACTGTACAAGTCATATGGGTCCTTTGGCATTTGGGAGATTTATTTCTATAATAAGTAAGTTATAATTCTGTTTGAGATCCTGGTCCACAGAAACTTAAGACAATCAAGGACAGTGTTCTGACTGTAACAGACTTTCTTGGGCTGATCATTGTTTTGTGAAGGAAATGAGCACCACAACCATGAAGAAGAGGTCATTGTGGTGGCAGGAATTTGAGTCCGACTCCCTTTTCCTGGCTGCATCCAAAAGCTCCTTAGCACAGGGAGGCCTTGGAGTGACCACACCCCCCCAACCTAGCCAGAACCTCCCAATGCTCTGTAGAATAACGAATTATTTCTGAGGGAAACAGAAGAGTCCCTGGGAATCTTCAAAAGCTGAATCTCATACAGATAGGATGGCCAAAGTTTTGGGTTTTTAAATCCACCAGTTTCTTAGTCAGTAGGAACTGGCCTAGAGGTAAAAGCAGTGTGGCTCAGTGGGGTGGGGGAGCATATGTAGCGCTTCCTGAGAGAGTTGGGCTGGATATGTGCATTTTGATTAAGAAGTAAGATGTGTGCCCATCAGAAAGACAGAATTGTAGTCAGAGAAGCACGATCATGCCCACAGAAACAGATGTGCTTATGTATGAGGCCAATTTGTGGGGATTAGGCCCTGAGGACGTGTGGTCAGCTAGGATAGAAGTGGAATAAGGGGATCTGACATCTCAGGAACAAAATAAGAACAAAAGTAATCAAGAAGGGTGTGATTGCATGTTTCAGTTATGAGCTCCAAGAAGAAATTCATCCAGGAAGCAGGGGCAATAGAGAGAAACATCAAGGAATCAAGAGTGTACAGTGTGACGTTTAATGATGAATTTTGATAAGAAGTAGAGAATAGAGAAGGGAAGTTGCAGCTTAGAATTACTTTTTTTTTTCCTCATAGAGGATGTGAACATTCTTTAAAAATAGAAAAGAAAGTCATGAACTTGAACCATTCCCACTGAGAAGAATAAAACAAATGCATTCATGAAGAACTTGTGTGTTTGACTCTCTGGCACTCATCTGTGTTTCATCTCTCAGATAGAGAAGCAGCTGAACGTGAGGACATTTCAGGAGTGGACCAACTCTTCTAACATGATGGAGAGAGAAGTGGAGGTGCATATCCCCCGATTCAAACTCCAAATCAAATATGAGCTAAATTCCCTGCTAAAATCCCTAGGGATGACAAATATCTTCAACCCAGCCAATGCTGATTTCTCTGGAATGTCACCAGACAAGGGCCTGTATTTATCAAAAGTTATCCACAAATCCTATGTGGATGTCAATGAAAAGGGCACTGAGGCAGCAGCAGCCACTGGGGACAATATTGCTGTAAAAAGACTCCCCATCCGAGATCGGTTCATGGCAAACCATCCTTTCTTGTTCTTTATAAGGGACACCTGTACTGGTATGCTTCTTTTTGCTGGCAAGCTTGCCTCTCCATAAACAGAGGGAGGTGAGGGACACCAGGGAGGTAGGTGTAGGGCAGATAAAGGACCATAGATCATAGTGCACATACCTCTGTGCCTCAGCTTGTTCACCTGTAAAATAGGTCACTTCAACTCATTGCATGAGTTGGTGAAGGTTATCTGGCTTTCTTATCTTTGGGTCCTCGTGTGAGTGCTGTCTTTGTAATATGATTGAATTAATGAGAAATGTTTTAAAGGGTTAATTTTTCTTGAATTGTATACCTTAGAGAGATCGTGAGTAAGTGGCTTCTTTGTCTTCAAAAAAACAGCACAAGGACTTCTACTTTGGTTGGATTTTTAAAAACTATAATTTGCTTTGCATGCATATATATATATATCATTATGAATCTTGGTTCAAAATTCTGTATTGACTAATAAATGAATAAAATATCTTAACCTTTTTGCAAACTATATAATAAACTCAGAAAATAAATATTTTATGAGGAGAGAATTTTTTTTTTTTTGGTACCCGAGATCAAACTCAGTACCTTGCACTTGCGAGGCAGGTGGCAACACCACTAAGCTAAATCCCTGGCCCAAGTGGAGAGATTTTGAATAAGTACAACTCAAATTAAGTGAGCATATTATTGAAATTTGGGCAAAATCTTTAGTAGGTAAATTTAAATTTAATACTATTTTTTCTTAAAAAATTAGTACATAAGAGTTCAGAATAGTAAAAATAAAATGAAACAAAAACAAAAACTAAAGCATTGAGATGGGATGGGAAGGGACTTGCCTTAGTCACTTCTTGTCACTGTGACAGAATACCTGATATTTGGAACTTAAAGGAGGAGAGTTTTATTTTGGCTCACTGTTATAGAGGTTTAAAGTCCATGGGCTTCAAGGCAGGGCACCATAGCAGAGGGACTTAGCACAGAACAAGCTTCTCAAGGCATAGCAGACAGGAAGCAGAGAACATCAAGGGAGGAGCTAGGGAGATGGATCAGCCTTCCAGGCCATGCCCTCAGTAAGCTGTCTCTTCTGACTAGACCCTACCTCCTAGCAACAAGTCAGGTATAAGCTTCCACAATCCAGTCATCTTCTGAAAGCCAAGGCTATGAGCATTTGAGGCCCTTGAGATCATCAAGGTTTAAACCACAGCAGAGTAGGTTTTCCAAGGGGCTGGAGTCTTCATCTTGCACCTCCTCATAGTGTGGATTGAGGAACTTGTATGGGCACTGCTAATAACTGATAGTATATATTCTGGAGAATCCTGAACTAAGACAGTGACCATACAAGCTCCTGCTAATTTATATACCTCCATATATCTATGTTTATATATTTCGGTATATATCCAAGTATCTATACAGTATTTCCATGTATATGTGTATATATATATCTGCCCATATATCTCCACATATATCTTTAACTATATGTTTTCATCTATATATCATATATATCCAGATTTATATGTATATATCTGCCCGCATATCTGTATTTTCATATATATCCATGCATATATCTGTCCATATATATCTCCATGCATGTACACATACACATGTGTATCTGCCCACATTTATATTTGTACACCCATATCTCATGTATATGTAGTTCTACATGTATGTACACAAACACACACACACACACACATACAGGGATAGAGACAGAGAGGGAGAGAGATTTAAAGGAGGTGG
>NW_022914561.1:0-308 GCF_012274545.1 Fukomys damarensis
AAAAAAGAATCTTCATACCTTGCCCCCATTTTGCGGTTGAACTGTAATAAAGCTTGCAAAAGAACAGCCAGTGGACAAAAGCAAAGTTTCAAGGCCTCAGCTGTAGCCTCTTGAACCAAGGATGGCCAGTGATCACTGGAAATATTAGCCTTTACAAACATAAGATGAAGATTAGCTCAAAGTTTTTTTGACACATTTCACTTTAAAAGTAGGCAATTCAAGGGCTGGGGATTTAGCTCAGTGGTTCTGCCGCCTGCCTCGCAAGCACAAGCTCCCAAGTTTGATCTCCGGTACCAGAAAAAAAAAAA
>NW_022914562.1:0-238 GCF_012274545.1 Fukomys damarensis
AAATGTTACATTTGTTTCTCCCAGATGTACTGAACTCTCTGTCCTGAGTCATCCGTTACTTTTGTTTCTCCTGATGTACTGAAAAAAGGTATAGCTAGCTCCGGGGCTTTTTTTTTGTGCCACCCAGAGCAGCATTGATCAGGCCAAAAGCTCAATTTGTTCTCTAAGTCTCATGTTTTTCTATATTTTCTGTCTAATAAATTAATTCACCTTGTGCTGTCGTGGCTCATAGGAGACT
>NW_022914563.1:0-202 GCF_012274545.1 Fukomys damarensis
CCAAAAGATCAATTCCATAGGAAGCCTTTCTTGAGAAGGGATCCCAGGCATTTTATTCTTAAATTAAATGTTTATGCTTTTGAACTCTTGAGTCAGCAGTGTTTACTGTCTGATCAGTTTCTATGATGGCATCTTCCTCTCTTATCCTTGTATAAAGTATTTTGTTTTCTTTTTATTTGACTATTTTTTTAAGGAACTACAA
>NW_022914564.1:0-441 GCF_012274545.1 Fukomys damarensis
ATAGTTATAAAAGTGGACCGTTGATCTATGAACTCAATTTGTTCGAGAGGGCTGACTATAACTCAAGTTGGCCATAGAGGGCTCAGCCTCCTCTACACAGCCTTCAAAGTCTCTCTCCTGTACGTAGGCAGATCCGTGTCTTTAGAAAGACAGTGGCCCAGAATTTTTCAATTAACCCCACACAGGAAAAGATGTTGTAATGTTCCTTCCAGATCCCTCTAGGAGTTAAATCTGTATCTGAGAGCATCTGGAAGGACAAGCAGCTGCATTCCCATTCTCAGGCTGTAACTCAAGACTTTTAAAACTAAAGTTCCAGTCATAACCCAAGTTGTTTGTATCTCAGGCCAATCATAACTCAAGGGTCCACTGTAGTATAGTATAGTATAGTGTAATGTAATGTGGTATAGTATAGTCAGAGTAAAAACAAAGAGTAAGCTATTA
>NW_022914565.1:0-242 GCF_012274545.1 Fukomys damarensis
CGAAAGCGGTCAGTTTCATGAATGTGAAGTACTCCGCAGAGAAAAGTGCTGCAACTCTGTGAGACTCCGAGTGAAGTCCACCTCTTATGTGGAGTACAACTGTATTCCTTTTTGTTTGTAAGTTTCTGCCTGGCAGAGATTGCAACACTTTTGTGAGGCACTTTTAGCAGAGAAGCCCGTCAATCCTAAGAGAGTGCCTAGCAGCTCTGAGTGCACACAAGCCTCCAGAACTCTGTATACTT
>NW_022914566.1:0-218 GCF_012274545.1 Fukomys damarensis
CAGCTGCTCCAACAAATCCTGTTCTACAAACTCTGACCAGGAAGATGCATGTACTGGTTAAATTCAGCCCCCAAACTCTGTGAGTGCTCTCCTTATGTCCCCTTGAAGCTGTTCCAACAAGTTCCCCAGATACATGCCCTAACTCACTGCACAACCTGAGACATCTACATGTATTTGCCTGTAGGTGTTTTCCTGGTGGCCCTGGCCAGGTGACCTCA
>NW_022914567.1:0-321 GCF_012274545.1 Fukomys damarensis
AAAAAAATCATAAATAATCAAGTAAATAATTATTTTCCTAGTTCATATATGAAGAAAAAATATACTGTCAAAATTGGCAAACCTATATTGGCTTATCATTTATGAGATTTTTTTTCCCTTAAAATATGATGACAGAGAAAATTAAACACAATGAAACTCAGAGTAAATTTTGCTTTAAATCTAGTTTAAAATTTCCCAAAAGAGCAAGTAAGGTAGTTTATATATAAAGATATAATTCTATTCATTTACTTTTTTTCCTCATTGAGTTTATTGGTACATTTCAGGTATAAAGTACAGTTACATTCATCATTGGGATCTTGT
>NW_022914568.1:0-202 GCF_012274545.1 Fukomys damarensis
GAGGCTGTGGCCCAGTTTCAGCTGAGTGGAAACCCACTGAGGACTACAGGCTAGATTTCCCACTAGGAAAAAAGCTCTTTTTGCTCCCATTCCTCTGCTTTCTTCTTGGGATACTGGCTGTGCGGGGCCGTGATACACCTGTTGTAGCCTTTCTGCCACAGTGAGGGCAGAAATGATTAACATGCTGGGATGGGGAGATAGT
>NW_022914569.1:0-278 GCF_012274545.1 Fukomys damarensis
AAGAAAACATATACCTCAACTTCTACGTCAAACAGTGCACAGAAATCACATCAAGATTGATCACAAACATAAATATAAAAAAGTAAAACACAAAGCTATGAGAGGAAAAATACACGATAATACAAATCTAAGTGACTTGACTAAGTCTAAGTGACTTAGAGTAGGCTAATGTTTCTTAAAGAAGCCACAGAGAGCAATAACCATAAATAATAGATAAATGAGCCCATCAAAATATGAAACTCTGACTCATCACAAGATACTCTTAAGAACATAACTAG
>NW_022914570.1:0-215 GCF_012274545.1 Fukomys damarensis
TCTCCCCGTTCCCTGGCTCTGCACGGATCTTCACAGGGTCAGTTTCAGTCGAGTCGGTGAGGATGCGCCCCCTGGAGAACTTCCTGTCTGGCTGAGCAGACAGTGCTAGAGTGGAAGGGGCCTCAGGCCTGTCCAACCTCCCCATCCCTGAACTAGAAGGGATGGTTTTCCTTTGGGAAACCATTTCTACCTTCTTCCTCTTACTGTGTAACTGC
>NW_022914571.1:0-200 GCF_012274545.1 Fukomys damarensis
AAGCAAAGCAATGTTCAAACTTTTCAAAATTTTTGAGGAAAATTTTGGGTGGTTGGCAGAGCTCGGTGCCAGGTGGAACTGGTTCAGTTTACTCAGTCCCCTCCATTTAGGAGCAGGTGACATTAAAATTTATATGTCTGTGAATTGTATGGCTTTCACTAGAAAGAAAGAGGTCCATATAAATGCAACCATGATGCTGT
>NW_022914572.1:0-237 GCF_012274545.1 Fukomys damarensis
GTGCAATTAACATCAACACTCACAGTCCCACACTCATGACACTGCTCAGGGAGGAAAATTGGGGTGCCTATTCCGTCCCCTAAATCAAGCGCTGACCCTCCTTGCTGGCCAGTCGCTATCCATTTTATCGAGGCCTCCATGGGCAGATCTCGGGAAATACTCATTCGACCCCACCTTCCAAGAATGCGCTGCCCTCACCTTCCCTCGCACAGGCAAACTACCTGGAAGGTGAATTCC
>NW_022914573.1:0-336 GCF_012274545.1 Fukomys damarensis
ACATTAGAACACAAACGCACTTTGCAGAGGGATTCTGCAGTTTCAAGTGCAGTTTTCCCAGGGAAACAGCGTCTCTCACCCCTTAGCCGTTTAAATCGAAAGCGGTCAATTACATGAAGGTGAAGTAATTCACAGAGAAATGTGGTTGAACTCTGTGAGTTTACCAGTGAAGTCAACATCTTATGTGGAGTACAACTGTATTCCTTTTTGTTTGTAGGTCTCTGCCTGGCAGAGATTGAAACACTGTTGTGAGGCACTTTTAGCAGAGAAGCCCTTCAGGCCTAAGAGAATGCCTAGCAGCTCTGAGTGCACACAAGCCTCCTGAACTCTGTATAC
>NW_022914573.1:445-2096 GCF_012274545.1 Fukomys damarensis
GAAAGTGGTCAGTTTCATGAATGTGAAGTACTCCACAGAGAAAGGTGCTGCAACTCTGTGAGTTTACCAGTAATGTCCAACTCCTATGGGGAGGACAACTGTATTCCTTTTTGTTTGTAGGTCTCTGCCTGGCAGAGATTGAAACACTGTTGTGAGGCACTTTTAGCACAGAAGCCCTTGTGTCCTAAGAGACTGCCTAGCAGCTCTGAGTGCACACAAGCCCCCAGAACTCTGTATACTTGGAGATAGTTTCTGTTCGAAGTTAGAACACAAATGCACTTTACAGATGGCATCGGCGGGTAAAGTGCAGTTTTCCCTGGGAAACAGCTTCTCTCTCCGCTTAGCCGTTTAACGTGAAAGCGGTCAGTTTCATGAATGTGAAGTACTCCAGAGAGAAAGGTGCTGCAACTCTGTGAGTTTACCAGTGAAGTCCACTTCTTATGTGGAGCACAACTGTATTCCTTTTTTGTTTGTACATCTCTGCCTGGCAGAGATTGAAACACTGTTGTGGAGCACTTTTAGAAGAGAAGCCCTTCAGTCCTAAGCGAGTGCCTAGCAGCTATGAGTGCACACAAGCCTCCCGTACTCTGTATACTTGGGGATAGGTTCAGTTTGACGTTAGAACACAAACGCACTTTGCAGAGGGCTTCTGCGGTTTAAAGTGCAGTTTTCCCCAGGAAACTGCTTCTCTCACCGCTTAGCCGTTTAAAAGGAAAGCGGTCACTTTCATGAATGTGAAGCACTCCACAGAGAAAGGTGCTGCACCTCTGTGAGTTTACCAGTGAAGTCCACATCTTATGCGAAGTACAACTGTATTCCTTTTTGTGTGTAGGTCTCTGCCTGGCAGAGATTGAAACACTGTTGTGAGGCACTTTTAGCAGAGAAGCCCTTAAGGCCTAAGAGAGTGTCAGGCAACTCTGAGTACACACAAGCCTCCAGAACTCTGTATACTTGGTGATAGGTTCGGTTTGACGTTAGATCGCAAACGCACTTTGCAGAGGGCTTCTGGGGTTTAAAGTGCAGTATTCCCTGGGCAAGAGCTTCTCTCGTCACTTAGCCGTTTAAAGCGAAGGAGTCAGTTTCATGAATGTGAAGTACACCACAGAGGAAGGTGCTGCAACTCTGTGAGTTTACCAGTGAAGTCAACATCTTATGTGGAGTACAACTGTATTCCTTTATGTTTGTAGGTCTCTGCTTTGGGAGAGATGGAGACACTGTTGTGAGAAACTTTTAGCAGAGAATCCCGTCAGGCCTTAGAGAGTGCCTAGCAGCTCTGAGTGCACAGAAGCCTCCAGAACTCTCCATACTTTGGGATAGGTTCAGTTTGCCGTTAGAACGCAAACTCACTTTGCAGCGGGCTTCTGCCTTTTAAAGTGCAGTTTTCCCCGGGAAACAGCTTCTCTCGCCACTAAGCCGTTTAAAGCGAAAGCGGTCAATTTCATGAATGTGAATTACTCCACAGAGAAAGGTGCTGCAACTCTGTGAGTTTACCAGTGAAGTCAATATCTTATGTGGAGTACAACTGCACTCCTTTTTGTTTGTAGGACTCTGCTTGGCAGAGATTGAAACACAGTTGTGAGGCACTTTCAGCAGAGAAGCCCTTCAGGCCTAAGAGAGAGCCTAGCATCTCTGAGTGCACACAAGCCTCCAG
>NW_022914574.1:0-216 GCF_012274545.1 Fukomys damarensis
GGGACTTCTCCTGGTGTCGATCTGGCAGAACCAGGGGGAGCACTAAGGGCCCTTGTCTGAAAAGGTTAGATCTTTGATAATCTGTTTATTTTCCTACTATAAAAGGTCTTTCTTTAACAAGCTTACATGCAGCAAAACAAAACAAAAAAAAAACTCCGAGTGTCAACCACAATACGTACACAGAATTACAAGGAAAATTACCAGTTACCTTTCTCG
>NW_022914575.1:0-1084 GCF_012274545.1 Fukomys damarensis
TATGTGGAATGATTGGTCAAATGATAGTATACAAAAAATGAAACTTCAGTTTAAGGACATTTTACATTCTTTGAAAATTAAAAGAAGTCTACATACATTATTGGTCATGATGACTATATTCAGTCAAAATAAGAAATGTTCACATTATACAAACACATGAAATTTATCTTTATATTTTTGAAGTGCTTTGTCTTATTTCAAATCCAGTCATTGCATTTGAATACTTAATTGATTATTTTACTGCACTAAAGTTCCGTCGTACTTAATATACCTAGAAATAAGTACACTTTTGAAACTTTCAAATTATAGCATCTGATTGTAATAGAATTTGTCATTCATGGGACTTGATCTTTATTGCATAAAAGATTTTGTAAGTAGAATTTTCACTTACATTTCCAAACTTAGGTAGATATAAATTTCAAATCAGAGTATGTCCCTGCAATATTAAGAATCTTGCCCACTAATTTAATTGTCTTACAAATGCAGTAGCCAGGTCTCACTACAGTAGTTTACAAATACTCTATATTATACTTGAAAACACAATAAGGCCTAAGGTTCATATATTGAGTCCTGAAACAAAGCGACTTTGCATCCCTTCCCAGCTCATAGCATGAAAAAATTGGACTCCCAGAGCAAACATATTGTGCTGTTTGTGTTAAACTTCATTGCCAACTTTACAGAATTCCAAGATGAGTGGAAACATTACTGGATTTTGAGGGCACTAGCTTAGCCTACTGATGATTTCATAACTGAATGCACCTAGTTGGAAGAAGTTGACCATGGAGGCCTGACTTTGAGTTCTATATCTGGTCCTTTGCTCTTTCCTTTCAGGCTTTTCCCCTCCTCTTTGCTTCCTGGATACCACTGAGTTCAACAGTTTGTCTGCCATGTGACTTCTGCACTGGAGACAGTCAACCATGGAACATAAAATCTGAAACCATTAACCAAAAATAAATCTCTCCTCCTTCAAGTTGCACATGTTAAATGTTATGTCCCAGCAACAACAACAACAAAAAAGCCATCCAATAAACCTATGTTCAGATTAAACTCTTAATGGCTATTCTAACAACCCGTAAAGGTTGAG
>NW_022914576.1:0-265 GCF_012274545.1 Fukomys damarensis
AGAGCAGGAAGTCTAGACCCATTCTTAGGGGAAATATTCATCCGTTCTCCCGTTGTTCCCTTCAAGGTGAAGGAGGTTTGATTGGTGTAACTCCTGGCTTCTCTATACCTTCCTATTCACTAGGTGTGAGCCTAGCCCAGCCCAGTGGAGGAAGTCAGTTTCCCCCTGGGGTTCAGTTGACGAGTATTTTATCCTCACACTAAGGTAAGTCCTCCCTTTTAGGCTTAGTTAATAGGAAAGGTGATATTTCATTTCTTCATCCTTC
>NW_022914577.1:0-212 GCF_012274545.1 Fukomys damarensis
CAGATTCTTCAAACTGAAAACCAAACCATTACCATCAATGTTGACAAACTCAGAAGTCTTTAATAATACCAACTTTAGTGCACAGACTTTAGCTAAATGAAATAAACAGAGGAAAATAAAATCTCCCAAATGTTAGTATTAAGATATAAGAGAATATTTTGGGAGACATAAAAATTGTTTCTATTTTTAAAAAATAGTTGATTAGAAAGGTA
>NW_022914578.1:0-294 GCF_012274545.1 Fukomys damarensis
CGTTTTAAACGGCTAAGCGGCGAGAGAAACTGTTTCCCGGGGAAAACTGCACTTGATACCGCAGAATCCCTCTGCAAAGTGCTTTTGTGTTCTAATGTCAAACTGAACCTATCCCCAAGTATACAGAGTACTGGAGGCTTGTGTGCACTCAGAGCTGTTAGGCACTCTCTTAGGCCTGAAGGACTTCACTGCTAAAAGTGCCTCACAACAGTATTTCAATCTCTGCCAGGCAGAGACCTACAAACAAAAAGGAATACAGTTGTACTCCACATAAGAGGTGGACTTCACTGGTAA
>NW_022914578.1:635-1057 GCF_012274545.1 Fukomys damarensis
TCACTGGTAAACTCACAGAGTTGCAGCACCTTTCTCTGTGGAGTACTTCACATTCATGAAACTGACCGCTTTCACTTTAAACCGCTAAGTGGCGAAAGAAGCTGTTTCCTGGGGAAAACTGTACTTTAAAACCCAGAAGCCCTCTGCAAAGTGCGTTTGTGTTCCAACGTCAAACTGAACCTATCCCCAAGTATACAGAGTTCTGGAGGCTTCTGTGCACTCAGAGATGCTAGGCACTCTCTTAGGCCTGAAGGGCTTCTCTGCTAAAAGTGCCTCAAAACTGTGTTTCAATCTCTGCCAGGCAGAGGCCTACGAACAAAAAGGAATACAGTTGTCCTCCCCATAATAGGTGGACATCCCTGGCAAACTCACAGAGTTGCAGCGCTTTTCTCTGTGGAGTACTTCACATTCTTGAAACTCAC
>NW_022914579.1:0-1495 GCF_012274545.1 Fukomys damarensis
AAAAAAAAAAAAAAAAAAAAAAAAAAAAATCACTGAACTATATGTTAAGATAAATTCTACAGTATGTAAAACGTACGTCAGGAAAGTTTTTTTTAAAAGTCACCATTAAACCAGGAAAATAAATCAATTTAAGCAATGTGTTCTTTAAAACTTTTTAAAAATAAAAATGGAAAACATTTTCTGTAAGCTTAAGTTAAGCCCTTAAACCAGAGACCTTTTGAAGTTACTGCTGGCCAAACTGTGAATTTATTGATTACACTGTGAATACCTTCTATGTGCAAGGACCTGGACTATATGGGAGGAAGTCAAAACTCAGCTAGCAAAGGTTACTGCACCAAGCAGATTTTCAATTTGCATGTAAGAGCCAACCAACAGGCAAACAGCAACTCAAAACGGTGACCATCCTTCAAATAGGTAGGAAGCAAAATAAAGCTCACTTGTAAATGTTGGAGTTGGGATGGTTGGTAAGAATATGGTTCTGAGTCCGCAGAATCTCCACAGCCTTCTGTGAATATTCCTTTAACTAAAACAGAATTCAATTAAAAACAAAAAAACACAGTTAAAGCCCAGTGAAAAAGAGATTTATCTTTGGCTTTCTGGCGAAAGACTACCCTGCAAGTACTAGACTGCTCACAGTCATACAAAGCTGGGCCTAATTCCCAATGGTTTAATGATTTCTACTTTCTTCAAAAGTTTCATTTTAGAAATAGGTCACCTTTCAGACCTCATGGAAGAACACAGTTGCTATTCTTATACAGAACTCATGAAATAGTTATCTATCTAATAGTAGAAGCATTTTATGGGCCCATACTCAGGGCCACTAACACTACATGTACTTTCTTCCCTAAGCAGCTTTGCTGAGTTACATTTCCTTTCCCAATCTGATTTTTTCACTCAGTCAAATTCAAATTGCACTTAGAAGATGCTAATGTATATCATTTACGTGCTATAACGGTGTTTAATAAAAAATGCAAAACTCAGCAATTCAAGAGAGATTTCACATATGGACCCCCTGCCTAAATTAGTGATAAAAGATTCAACATAGCAAATTAGCCTCTCTGTCCATAAATCAAATGTTACCTTCTTCTCCGTTTGTGGAGTTTTCAAGGAGAAATACCCTAGTAGATCCACAAACTGGGCAGCTTTACGACCATAAGCTGGGAGTTCTGGCCAGATAGACCACATGAGATCCAGCAGGAGCTCTTGCTGAGATTTGCTAGAGTTTCTGCAAGTAAACGACAGCTCATGTCACCAAGTAGCACAGAACCCCAAGCCACCTCTATTTGTCACCAAGGCCCAGGTACTGTTTCTACAGGTGAATCTATTTCCCCCCAAGTATGGCTTAAGGCAGAATGATTCTATGGTTCTTTTGATCATTAGTTCTACTAAATGTAGTCAGTATAGCTATTTATTACCTTCAGAAGCTGGCTGAGAGTCAAGCTTAATCATTTTACTAGCTCCTTAACATAGCCTTCTGTGTGGAAAACAGTTATCT
>NW_022914580.1:0-609 GCF_012274545.1 Fukomys damarensis
ACTATATGCGTTGTATTCAAACAGCAAGTCTTGCAGGACAGTTTTTAACATAAGTCTTGAACAATATGAGGTGATAGATCCTAACATATAAATTGATGTTTTTGGGTCTTTACTGTACCAATCTATCCGTTCTATTAGATGATGTTGTGCTTCCTCTGGACTATTTTTTATGATTTCTTTAAAGAGTGTGTAACTCTCATAACATCCTCTACATAGCATGCATGATGTAAGGCTTGCAATCATATGTACAAAGCAATTCATGGGGTCAGGTTCTATGCGTTCTTCCTTATGATAGAGGAAGTGTTGTAATAGTATTTCTAATTTATCCTCCCCATGTGGATGTTCCATAAATGTTGATGCATATTGATTAATACAAAAATAACACTTATCGGTTGGTAATACCTGCATGGTTGGTCTGTTTTGATAGTGTGGTACTATTCCCATGTTACGTAATGTATGTCTAATTGCACGTGTTTGTATCTTATAATGTTTTATATAATAATATTTTAATGTGTTTTGGAGCCCGTTGTGGTGTAGCAAATCACATCGGCGTCCAGAAATGGTGTCTCTCTTGGTCTTCATTGTCCTGAAAAAGGGCTGGTAAAATTA
>NW_022914581.1:0-205 GCF_012274545.1 Fukomys damarensis
CCTTCTTTGTGGCAGAGCAGTGCTTCATTGTATGAATATAACGGAGGACGTAGGAGGAGTGAGGCTCGTCTTTCGTGATGTTCCAGTGGCTTTTCTTTGCAGTGTTGAGGCTCGAACCCTAGGCCTCACACACAGTAGGCAAATGTGCTGCCACTGAGCTATATTCCCAGCCCATGTCCTGTTCTTTGAGAATCTAAATAGATTG
>NW_022914582.1:0-256 GCF_012274545.1 Fukomys damarensis
CATGGTACAGGACAACTTTTCCCAACTCTCATACACCTCCTTATTTGATCTGGCCATCCTTCAGTGAACATTTTCTCCATAAATGGTATTAAACATTTTTTTTAATTCTAGAAGAGTCTTTAGAAATCTTCTAGTCCCACTTAATTCTACAGAGGCAGAGCCTATATGAAAAATCCAAATATAAAACAATGAGCTAGTAAAGGAGTGGGAATAGAAAGAAACTACTTCCTCAGCTCTTCTTTAGGAATCTGTGCCC
>NW_022914583.1:0-246 GCF_012274545.1 Fukomys damarensis
ACAGCCTCTCCTACAAGAAGGAACTGGGGCTGCCTTGAGGCTGTTCACGTCCTCTGTGCACAGTGCCCAACACAGCACAGACGGCTGGCAGAAGCAGTGGGTTGTTAGCATGCATCAGCGAAGCAAGGGGCTTCAGCGGGAAGCACTCTCTTGTCTCCTCAGGAGCCCTATGGGGATGTGACAGAGAGGAGGCAGCTCCGGGCCAAGCTCCACTGTAAGGACTTCCGGTGGTTCCTGGAGACTGTG
>NW_022914584.1:0-2927 GCF_012274545.1 Fukomys damarensis
TGTAAAAAGAGAAAATGGGCACTTATTCTTTTGGCTTATATTCTATCAAGTAGAGATGTATAATTAATAAGCATATAAGATTTATTCTTTGCACTTATATTCTACCATTTTGAATCCTACATCAAATAGTATACTGGAAGTCTAGCAGGAAAAAAGTGATAAATTTTAAACAAAATAAAATAATTATAACACAGTGAAATCTTAAAAACATTTTATATTTTTATACCTTTTAGAGGTAGTAAGATATTAAATAAAACATATGTATAAATATATATTTTTTTTTCAGTACCAGGCATCCAACAGAGGATCACAGTGTTTAAGCTCTTAGACCCACAGCCAGACATGAGAAAAAGGATCAAACTGCAAAGTGAGATCAATGATTGACAGAACTGTTATATTCTGACACTGATTATATCAAGGTTTTAATTAAATTAATTAAAGTCAAGGTCATTTTACATAATGTTATTTGATAAACATATTATAAATTAGCAATTGATATTTACATAGGAAAAAATCTGAATATTTGCCAAAGGCATTTAGAAAGCTGCATGAGAAGCACATCTGCAAATTCTTTCTGTGTTTTCACGTCTTTATCCCAAGCTTGTAACTCTGTAGCTTTCTCAGGGCCAACATGACGTCCTTGTTCCTCAGCGAGTAGATCATGGGATTCAGAGTTGGGATCAAAACGGTGTAGAAAAGAGAGAGGAGCTTTCCGTTGTCCTCAGCCTGCCTTGGTTTGGGCTGTAAATAAGTGATGCTGGCTGTTCCATAGAACAAGAAAACAACCGTCAGGTGAGAGGAGCAGGTGGAGAAGGCTTTAGCCCTCCCTCTGGCCAAGGGCATCCTCAGAATGCTGGAGATAATTCTGACATAGGAGATGAGGATCAGTGGAAAGGGAAAAGTGAGAAAGACTACTGCCACCACATAGACTGCCATCTCGTTCTCAAATGTGTCCCCACAAGCCAGCTTGAGTACTGGGGGGATGTCACAGAAGAAGTGATCAATTCTGTTAGACCCACAAAAGGGCAGAGTGAAAATCTGGCTTGTTTGTCCAATCATAACAGGGACCCCACAGGTCCAGCAGGCGGTCACCAGCTTCACACAAAACTTGCGGTTCATGATCAGGGTGTAATGCAGAGGGTGGCAGATGGCCACATAGCGGTCATAGGCCATTGCCGTCAGGAGCAGGCACTCTGCACCTCCCAGCACAAAGACAAAGCACATTTGTGTAGCACAGGCAACCAGGGAAATATTTCCTTTCTGGGTGCAAAGGTCCATGAGCATTCTCGGGATAGTGACTGTCACATAACAGATATCCAAAAAGGAAAAGTTGCTAAGGAAAAAATACATAGGTGTCTGAAGAGCAGGGTCGATTTTTGTTATTAGTATTATAAGGCCATTGCACAGCAGAATAGTCAGATACATGAGTAAATATGTTCCAAGGAGAATCCACTGAAGGTTGGGAGTATCAGAAAACCCCAAGAGAACAAATTCCACCACTGCAGTGGTGTTTGACATTTCTCCTCCCATCTGCGTATCAGTGCAGGCATGGTGCATTCAGGCTGTCATTTCCTGTGCATTTGGAAGCACATGCCCTGTTTTCTTGCGGTCATTAGATCTGTAGCTATACTCACACGATCTCTATCGCTACGTCTAATTGTCCTTCGTTTCTTCTATGACTTGAGGTTTGAAACTTCCAAGGTGAACTCCAATGTGGTTAACTTTCACTGAAGAGAGAAAATCTAAGACTTTGTTGCACTTGAGTGTGATGATGACCAAGAGTATTGAGACTGAGAAATGCACTTGGTTAACGATATTGAGAGCACATGGAGTAATATCATCTCCTTCTTTTGTCCTTCAATTCAATTAGTTTACAAGGTTTTTCTCTTGTTTGCCGACGTTATTTCCTCTGTATTGATAATTGCATTCCATCTTCTTTAAATTCAGTGCTGTTCAGCAGGGGATTTGGCTCAATGGTTCCACCGCCTGCCTCATAAGTTGAAGGGCCTGAGTTCTACCCTGGTAAAAAAATAAATAAACATAAATATATAAATACATAAATCCAATGCTGTTCTTTTGAAGCTTTTCTTTAATTCTTCATATGAATTAGATTTTTCCTTCTCCTTTAGCAGCCCAGTGGAAGCAATTTCCCTAACTCTGCTCTTCAATACAAAATGAATTCGTACATGATTACTGGGATTCTATGCATACCTCTACCATCTGATACCCAAAATATTGAATATCTCCAACTCAGAATGATTATCACTTTGGCTGTTGTCATCTCTGGGCCTGTGAATTATAAATGCTAAGTACGCTTGAACTTAATAAAAAACATGACCAAATCTGCATACTGTTCTTCTATGTCCTTTGTTTTCTTTCATTATTTCCATTGGTATATAATTGCTCTTTTAAATATTTTAATACCTATTATATTATATTTATTTATATTATAACATATATTTATATATTAAACATATTTATGCATAAGTTACATATAAATATATGAAATATATTTAAATGTTTAAATTAAATGTATTTGTATTTATATTAATTTTGTTATATTTATCTTTTATAAATATTGTATACATGTATAAAATATGTATAAGTTCCTTTTAATCAAATGCAATGTTTTTCTCTATATTCTTTGTCTAAAATTGCCCTATTAAAGTGGAAGTTTAATTTAACCTAATGGTGACCTGCAGTGGGCATTCTCTTCACCAAAGTCCATACTTGGAACTGCAAAAGCAAACGTCTTGATTGTACTTGTTTCCCTCTCCCCTGCCCTAATCCTCCCATTCCTACTCTCTTAGACCGCTTCCCATTGCAAGGTATCTATGTCAATGGCTTCTCAGGTCTCTTTCTGGTGCTCTTTTTTTTTACCTTTTACCTTCTCTTGCTCAAATGAGACATATTGCAAATTAATAATA
>NW_022914585.1:0-227 GCF_012274545.1 Fukomys damarensis
CATCCAGTGGGGAGGGGTCCTGCTTGGACCACTTCATCTTGAGTCATCTCTGCATATCCAGCATAGCGTACCCCATTTTCTATGAAGTTGCTCCCATCTTTGAGCAGGACGGAATCAGCCTCAGGCAGGGGGTCTTTCTGCAGATCTAGATGACTAGAGAACAATTGTCAGTGACCCTGAGGCAGTCGTGGTCAGGGGGCCAGGTTCCGAGGGCAAAAAAGTGGCAG
>NW_022914586.1:0-223 GCF_012274545.1 Fukomys damarensis
TTGAAGAGTACAAGTCTTAATTGTAATTACCTTTCAGCGATTGAATTCTCAATGATTTTTTTTCACTTTGGTCAGTATTTTCCCAGGCTGTTCAGTAAATATGTATTACTTTAAACACAAATGTAAAATTTCTAATATGTTTATAAATTTGAATAAGTGAAAATTTAGGGTTATTTAATGTTCAATAATGGTACCTCTGTCATGATATTTAAAATGATTTTGT
>NW_022914587.1:0-370 GCF_012274545.1 Fukomys damarensis
TCACTTGCATATTAAAGTAGAATGAGCTAAGCATCAGAGGGTTTAGCACTTTGCCTGCCTAAGCTCATATTTCTACACAGTGGAGGACCCAGGACTCAATTTAGCTGTATTTGATGTCAGCTCTTCTTCCCTTTACTCTGTCCCAACTGCAGTTCAGGGGCTGATTCCGTGGATCCAGTCTCACCTCTAAATTAGCAGTGGAATGGTAAACAAGCTAAGCATTTTCTAATAACAAGAAGTGGCAAACATTCTCTGCAATGGGGAAGATGTTTACACTTTGCAAGCCATATGGTCTCTGTCGCAACGATGCTGCCTCTGTTGTATGAAAACAGTCACACATAATCTTGAATGGAAAAGCATGGCTGTATTC
>NW_022914588.1:0-302 GCF_012274545.1 Fukomys damarensis
AGTTCTAATTCTTTTATTGTGATCTTCAAGCTGCTTTAATTTCTATTTCCACCTTATTACAGTAGGTAGAACCTCCAGTGTAAGGTTAAATAAAGGTGATTGAGGCAGATGTTACTATTTAGGGCCAAAGCACTCAATATTTCTCCTTTCAATATTATACTAACTCTTGGTTTTCCAAGACGTTCTATATTAGGTTGAGGAAGATCCTTTCTGTTCCTAATTTGTTGGAGATTCACAAGTGGTGTTGAATTTTGTCAAGTGTCTTTCTGTTTCATATTACAATATTCATGATTTTCCCTTTA
>NW_022914589.1:0-220 GCF_012274545.1 Fukomys damarensis
TAGGTAGTTCAGACTGCCTTTGAACTCACTATGTAGCCCTGGATGGGCAATCCTCCTACCTCAATGATCTTCCTGCTGCAGCCTCTGGAGTGCCGGGATTACAGGTATGACCTAGTCCCCAGACTAGGACAGACTTTGCCATGCAGTATACATTCTTCCAGAACATTCTAGGGGGGGATGGTTAGAACCCAGTGCAAGCTTTCAAACTGGTAAAACAAGC
>NW_022914590.1:0-258 GCF_012274545.1 Fukomys damarensis
ATGGGGAAATAAGATATTTCCAGGATAAAGAACACCTGAGAAACTTTATGAATACCAAACCAGTACTACAACGATTTCTAAACAATATCCTAGAAAAAGACAATGAAGCTAGCAACACAATGAGGCCCAACAGAGCAAATCAAATAGGCAAGCCAAGAAACTAACAGGAGAAGGCAAAACAAAACAAAACAAAACAAAACAAAAACATGATAATAATAAGTTAGTACATATCGGTTATAACCATCAATATTAACGGCC
>NW_022914591.1:0-1008 GCF_012274545.1 Fukomys damarensis
TGTGTGCAAGAGGAAGCCGGCTATGAAGGGCAGGGGCAACTGGTCACTCAGTGCATCCACTGCCTTTTGTGTCCAGGACACAAAGCGGGCGTCCGCATCGCTGAGGTCTAACCATCGCTCCGCTGTCTGTGGAAGTGGGGAGGACGGCAGTAGGGAGTCGGAGACTGTGCCACGCCATCAGGGCCACAGACTGGGGAGGAGGGTGGTATGAGATACCCTGGAGAAATCCAGCCCACAAGCTTTCTGATGTGGGAGGTGCAGGTAAAGGGCTCACCAAAGAGGACGTCTGACTTCTGGCCTCAGTTTCCTGAGCTAGGGACAACGGCTCCCTTCTGGCCAGCAGCCTCCTGCAGGGCCCAGGCGCCCTGCCCACTGTCTGCTCTTCCTGCACCTAACCTGCGGACCCATCTCACTCCTGTTCTCTTCAGGTGCCATGCTGTGCCCAGAGCATATTATCATGCCTGGCACACAGTCAGTACTTGCAGAATCATTCACAAAAATTTACCAAGGTGACCAGCACTGTGCTGGGTAGCAACAACAATAACAGATTTTTTTTCACTAAGAAAAATAAAAACGTAAAATATCAGTATGAAAAGCAATGTGATGTTCTTTTATCCTAATCAGTCCCATTCTTAAGTGACTTTACACAATAAACTGCCCTCTTTAGAACACTGCTTCAATGATCTAAAAATATTAAAGCATGAAATATAAAATCCTTCAGTAATACTACTAGGTTGGAATTTAAAAGTTAACTGAATGATCATATTCTTGTTTTTAATGCACAATTGTGGGAACTAATTAGGCTCTAAAACTTGAGGAGACGTCATGTCTTCACTACCTTCTCAGAGTACACACATTTCTTCCAGTCAGAAAAATCACGATTCCCTAAAACCTTTCTGTTCACATCATACACGAATATTCACAACATGAGCATTAACTCGCCATGTAGCATCTGGCCTCAGACTAATTTAACAGCTTAATTCAAGCCAAGAGGTGATCGAATTCCAA
>NW_022914592.1:0-675 GCF_012274545.1 Fukomys damarensis
GACGTCCAGGCTGAGGAATGACGGTGGAGTAGCAGTCCCTCCTCTCGGGTCAGGGCTCCTGTTAGCGCTGGGGAGAGCCGGGATTCCTTTGGATGACAGGCTGGCAGTTTCTCTCCCTGGCTATTGGCGCCTGGGTTCCCTAGGTGGTAGCGGCATGAGATTGCGCCTTAGGCTCAGTCCCAGTGCCTGATTTCAAGGACCGCCTGCTGGGAGATTAGGAATCAGGTGATGTCTTAGGGTTAGGGTTAGGGCAGGTGAGCGTGATCCCTAAGGAAGTCGCCTACCGGGTAGTTTGCCTGTGCGAGGGAAGGTGAGGGCAGCGCCTTTCCCGAAGGTGGGCTGCACTGGGTATTTCCGAGGACCCGCGCATCTCACCGCAGTGCCAGTGGGTAGTGCCGGGCCAGCGAGGAGGGTGAGCGCTCGATGACGGGGACGGGACAGGCTCCCCATTTCACTCCCTGCGTCGCGTCGTCTACATTTCAGGGGGCGGGGGGCCCCTGTTCATGTGACCTTCTGTGTTCAGAATAACGTAGGAAGGTAAGTCCCTCCCCCCGGGTTCAGGCTGAGGGTGATTGTTCGGATGAGGATTCCGGTGAGTGACAGTCTCGCAGGTTCTGCACCTGGGCATCGGTGTGCGGCTTTCCTAGTGAGTATCAGCATGAGATTTCACCTTAG
>NW_022914593.1:0-522 GCF_012274545.1 Fukomys damarensis
ACATATAATACACACACACACACACACACACACACATATATATCACCATTTTGAAAGAGGGTAAAAATGTACCTTAACTGTTTATGAAAAACAAAATAGAGGAAGAGCTGTTAGCAGAAAGCTCTCAACAGATAATTTGTCAAAAACCTAAAATAGATGAAAGTGGTATTATCAAAATTTAGAACAATGTACTCAATAACAGTTAAAAGTTTTGAAAGCCTCTAGGAAATAGAACTTCAAAATAGGAAAGGCAACCGAGAAACATTACTAAAATAAAAATATGGTATTGACACACCAAAATATTACTATTTCTCATGCATTCTAGTATTGCACAGTAAGTTCTTTTCTTTACCTGTTTCTGCAGCACTCTATATACATCTTTCCTACTACAGTCCTTATCACACTGACCTATGATTAATTGTCTGTGTGTCTATTGCCTGTATCATCTTTGCTGTGGGAACAGCAAAATAACACAGTACATTTTTCTTACATAAATCTATGCTCAGCTCTCCCTATTCTTGC
>NW_022914594.1:0-308 GCF_012274545.1 Fukomys damarensis
GATAAAAATTGAAGCCCACTGGAAAAGTAGAGAATCTCTGCAATAAAGGCACACCAAACCACCGTAGTTGGTAAATTGGAGGGATCTTCACCTCCCATCAGAACTTGGGCTATATTCAGCCGAAGGGCAGCTGGAAACTGCAGTAGTAGAACCTTCCACAGTTCAACCCTGCAGGAGGTCAGGGAGCTCAACTTGGGGTTTGTAGCCAGAAATCAGCCTAAATCTCAGTGTTCTGCTGCTGGCTCGCTGAGACTAATTGACTTAGGTCTGCACACCGCTGCCCACATTGTCTATTGTGACATCAGAGA
>NW_022914595.1:0-283 GCF_012274545.1 Fukomys damarensis
CTTTTCTGCTACAAGTGCCTCAAAATAGTGTTTCAATCTCTGCCAGGCAGAGACCTACAAAAATAAAAGAAACACAGTTGTACGGAATATAAGATCTGGACTTCCCTGGTAAACTGACAGGGTTGAAGCACGTTTCTATGTGTAGTACTTCCCATTCAGGAAACTAACCGCTTTGGTTTCAAAGGGTTAAGTGGCGAAAGAAGATGTTTCACGAGGAAAACTGCAGTTTAAACTGTAGAAGCTCTATGCAGAGCGCATTTGTGTTCCAACCTCAAACTGAATC
>NW_022914596.1:0-216 GCF_012274545.1 Fukomys damarensis
AAACTCACCCTACTTCACCTTTGTGTGCCTGTGCCCTGGGACTTCTATGTACACAGCCTATTGCTGATTACTGACAGTGTAGCCTGCTGTGGTGTTCTCCACAGCTAGGACCCTGAACATACCCCAGAGTCTGGATGTCAAAATCTGTGATATTCTGGGGAGCTGGTGGGACAATAGGAGGTGGCCCAGGGGAGGAAGTGAGGTCACAGTGTGTCC
>NW_022914597.1:0-1388 GCF_012274545.1 Fukomys damarensis
TTACAGGTGTGTGCCACTAGACCACCTTGATTTACATTTTAAGAACACCACTCTGTGGTGTGTGTAGAATGGATTGTAAGAAGGTGATAGTGGACAAAGGAAGACCTTTTGGAATCCTCACACAGGACTGTCAGTGAGGGTTAGTAGTACTGATGAAGGTGAAAGAAGAAAGAAATTCTGGAATATGTGATTTATGGAGGGTATGTGGAGGCACTGCTCCCTGGGTCCTTGCTGTTTCTTCACGTCTCTTGGAGAGACTATGTTTTCTGGGTAATACCCCCCTGCAGCAGAAACAATCTTGGAAGATGGAAGCCATGTCTGCCCGGGGCCAAGGACAGGCATGTTGAAGGACCTTTGTAAGACGTGTGTTCCTCAGTTCAAGGTTCCTTGTCAGTGAAAGTGTCATGACCCTCTCTTCGCACTGTCCTGTGGGAACTGGAGCTAGAGGGTGTTACAGCTGATACTGAGGCTGGAGCTGCTGAGGAATAAACAACGTCATCTTCAACTCCAAGGTCTTTCTTCCATCTTCTGCATTCACAAAATCGAGAACGCCCACCTTGGGAACTTGCAGGTGGTAGCTAAGACTGTTCAGAGTTCTTGGCAAGAGCCTTAGACTCCCTGATGGAGGGGGTGGTGAGTACAAGAACCCCAAGAAGACATGAGACATTGCAAGAGGTGATTCCTGGTGACACACAGAGGCCTGAGACACGGGCGTGTTGTAAGCCAAGGTGATTCATGTAGAGAGAGTCGTCCACAAGCAGGAAATATCAGATCATCGTCCCAGGTAATGGACAGAACTTTCTTTTTGCATTTTATTGAGTTTATTGGTATATTCTAGGTATATAATGCAATTACATTCATTACTGGGATCTTGTACCTTTACATGACAAGTCTTGGTTCTCGTTTTTTCCCCTTGTCCCTGCCCTCCCTTCACCCCTCCTCCCCTCCCCATTTACAAACACTTTATTTCCATCTTTGCATTTTGCCATATTTTTTCTTTGCCCTTATTCCCTTTCCCCTACCTTTCCCACTTTCCCTACGTCTTTAGCCCCTTTCTTCCAATTTCACATTGTTAATTATCCCATTAGGATGTTGTGTACTATTACACTTTATTCACACCAGAGACACCATTGGGTATTTACACATGCGTGACTTATTTATTTCACTTAGGAGTATATCCTCAATATGTATCCATTTTCCTATGAATGAATCTAATTTCTTGTTCTTTGTCACTGAGTAATATTCCATTTATAGAAAAAACCACACCTTCTTTATGCAGTTTCCAACTAATGGGCAAATAGGCTGTTTCCAAGTTTTAGCTATTGCAAACTCTGCTGCTATAAACATGGGTGTGCATACTTCTCTGTGATATGATTCTTTTAGTTCTT
>NW_022914598.1:0-855 GCF_012274545.1 Fukomys damarensis
CCTTCCTCTCAGGCACTGTTCCCTACTCTGCTTCCAGCTGCCATGAACTCAGCAGCTGTGCTCCCCCGTGACAATGCCATCAGCCACACAGGAGACTGCGACAACTAAACAAGTTAATAAATGTAAAAATCTCAATGTGTGTTTGGCATATGAAATGCTTCATAAATATTAGAGTACAATGTTCAAGACCCACTGAAGTCAAGGAAGTCTGGGTAGTCATATATTATTATCAGTTGTGGTTGGGATCAAACAGCTCAAATGATTTCCCCACTGGTTCAAGTTAGTAACTGTCCTTATCTGAGCAACCATCCTAACCCTCATGATATAGGTACCATCTGTATTTTACAGATGAAACTGGAGCTCAGAGACATTCAGCACTCAGGTAAGTTAAACACCCGATACCCTTCAGCATCCTCCCATTGAGAGGTGGGGTTCATTCCATCCTCTTCAAACTGGGACAGTCAATGACTGCTTTGTCTAACCAAACCCAGCAGAAGCGAGGTCACACTGGTTTCCACCTTAGCTTCTCCTACCTGAGCAGTGATTTTAACAACATGTGCCGGCCGGCTTTGCAGGACTCAGATGAGTTCATGGTTGTGTGTGTGTGTTTGGTAAAAACAGAAGCATTATACTGCTACTTTTGCACATTCTAATGATACTGTGTGTTACTCTGTAACAACAGAAATCTCCTGCTCAGCAGGGTGCTTTTATTGATTATATACTGTAGACTCTGGGGAACCTGAGGAGCAACAGTAGCACCTACACCTACCTGCAGAACACTCTCAGAGCCAGGTCATGTCCGGGTAGCTGCAAAGTATCCACATAGTGCAAGTCAGCCTGTTTTAATTAAAATCA
>NW_022914599.1:0-209 GCF_012274545.1 Fukomys damarensis
ATGCTAATCTTATCCTGAAAGCCCCACGGACACATCCGGAACAACAGACAGCATTTGACAAACGTCTGGGCACCCAGAGGCCTAGTCAAGTTGGCTGCCCTCGAACTTGTTGTGATTCCCCTGCCTCAGGATTGCTATGTCATCCCGCTTGGGTTAAAAAAAAAATTTTTAATTTATGGTACTGAGTTTTAGAATGTTTTTCTTACACA
>NW_022914600.1:0-271 GCF_012274545.1 Fukomys damarensis
CATGAATGAAAGTTTCTATTGATTCACATCTGTATCAGTATTTAGTGCTGTCAGTGCTCTGGACGTTAACCATTCTAACTGGGGTGTAGGGGTGAATCTTCATTTCAGATGTGAATATGATGTGAGGCATATTTTTATGATTCTTTGTAACTGCATATTTTCTCTAGTGAGGTGTCTGTTAATGTCTCTGACCCATTTTTAAATCAGGTTGTTTGTCTTTTTATTTTTGAGTTTTAAGAACTCTTTGTTTATTTGGGGTAATAGTACTTTA
>NW_022914601.1:0-3859 GCF_012274545.1 Fukomys damarensis
TGGTTTCTTTGGCAATTGTGTGTATGTCTTAGCTTTTTCATTTGTCCTATGGGTAGAAACACTACACTTACACTATTGAGTAAAGATTGCACCAGTTAATACATGGAATATTTTACTATTTACTAGAATGTGGAAAGGAAATGATATGTTGAACAGAAAAACAAAGGGGAAACAAAGCCTTTTCAGGCCCCTAAATACCACAAGTTGTTGAAATTTAATTTGCATGTGCATACATTTTAAGCAGTTATGTCAAAAATTAGAGACTTTAATTTGAAATGGAAAGGTTAGATCATTTTCATTATTCAGAATATTGGAATGTATTTCCATTTGTTACCAGGTATGAACTCATTTAAGAAACTTGCTTTTGGTTAATAAGAGAAATGAAGAGATGAAAGAGTAATGTCTTAAACACAAAAAGCGGTTTTAAAAGTATATTTGATTATCAGCATGCAAATATTAAAGCTGAAAGATTACACCTGTGATGAACATAAAAAGTGTGATGATTTCAAAAAATTAACAAAAGTTATTAATAAAAATTATTAGCAAAAATTTTCCCTAGGTCAATCTCTTGCAACTTCTGCCAAATTAGTATTTATTCAAGATTTAATAACATTGTTAATGCCACTATCAATCTGGATTCTTGAGGAACAAAAAAGGAAATCTGATTTACATTAACCTGAACACCTCAGTACCCAATTAAAATCTCAGCCTTCTGGCTAAGTTCATAGACATTTAGTCTTAACTCAACAACAAAATATTGCTAGTCAATTTATTCTATGAAAGGTAGCTCTAATTTATTGGTGCTATTAGGACATTTTATAATCTGTAATGCAGTTAGCCATAATAAAGACTCTTTTAGTTAATCTGACTCAAATATTTTATTCAGTTACTTACTGAAAAGTAATGTCTGCCACTACATGTTATCTCTAATTTACTCCTTTGAATTTAGATTGGTACACATTTGTCCATTTCATATATTTCAAGTTGAAAAGTGTAAAGTAAAGCCCACTTATATATTATAACATGAATCCTTCTAAATCTGTTTACATATATTAGCATATTATTTAACTTTCTACTACTAGGATAAAATACCTGATGGCATAGTCTCCTGGCTCCAATTCAGTAATGTGGTAGTAGATCGGTGCGGCAGAGGAAAACTGCTCACTTCATGACATTCAGGGTGAGGGGAACAGAAGAATCCTGAGAGGAAGGGGTCCCAGACTGGATAGTACCCTAGGCTGTGCCTCTGCCATTTGCTCAGACACAGCCACAAGATGCAGCACCGATCATCTAGGCATCTCTCAAGTCAACTCAACATTTACCATCACAAGGAGATTCTACAACAAACTCAGTAATGGGCTATTGCTCTTCAAACAATACAGGAAGTGAAATAATTTTAGCCTATTACATATTATTCTTATAGAAATATATAATTGAACTTTTGCCTGATAGCCTGAAGCTCTACAAATGGCATTGATCAAGGGTGCACTGCAAGTTTCTTACATTTTGATCCAAATGACTATCAAGAGAAAGGCTAAAATTCTATCAACAAAACTGATTTGATATTGACAGTGTCTGGAAAATACAAAGAACCAGTGATATGCAATAGTACTTAGTTATCACTCATTATATTCAACAACTATTTTTAACTCACTTCATGGTATTTACAAAAAATAATGGACCCTTCATAAAAAAATAATGATGACCTTAAAGATATCCTTAATAAATTGCTGACATCCAAATTATAGTTCTTCTACTCTTAAAAAAATTGCTTGTAAATTTCCAAAATTAAAATAAGTCATAGATTTCAGAAAATTTATAGTTACTTATGTTAAGCTATCTTCAGAGAACCTGTCAATCTATGAATAATTTAATATAGAATGTTCTTAGAAATCATATATTTGATAAACATATCACTTTGCCAGAATGAAAAGATCAAAACAAATACATATAAAAAAAAGACAAGCAAGTAGTAAATCATTCAGTATGTTTATTCAATCTTTTAAATTTCATTGCTACTGTAATTCCCTTCTTGACACTGTACTGTTTTTCAGACAGTTTTCTTAATTTGGCATATGTGGTGAAGGATGAGCTCAGGTAGATGTGGAGAATATGACAGTATCACAGGAAAGACTCAGATCAAGCCCAAACCTTCCCACATAATTTCAAACTGTAATTGTGCTGAGAACTGGATAAAGTAATTAGAGAATTGAAAATGACCTTGCCTTATTGCCAGATTCAGTGCAGTCTCCTCTGAGGGGGTGTATTGAACCTCCTCAACATCATTCACTGAAAAAAGAAATACTAAAACAGCACATTTGTTGAAGGCATATGTTTTCAATTTTGGATATGTATTGTAGAAAATGTTTTGGAGTAAATGAAAATGAGGCAATTCCAGAAATGTTTAGTTCTAAACTTCAGTGGTGATCTGGCATCAGGAATCACAGCAGAGATCCATCTACATGTATGTAGTACAGAAATCTTTGTGTGTAGAAAGTTAGCTTGTGAGAGAAAAGCAACTTGAGAAGACAAGTGAGTTTAAGGAAAATATCAAAGAACTTCAATGGAGGAAAAAATGTTACAGATAAAAGTCTGTGAAATACTACATTTCAAACCTAAAAAAAAAAGTAAAGAAGTGGTGTACTTATCAGTGTTAAATGCTGAGAAAAATTCTAGCAAAAGAAGAAATATATTTACTGTTGATGATAATGCAAGATATGCTTTTATTGGAGAGCCATTAGAAAATTTTAGGACCCCAGTGAAAAGCCAGTGTGGACCAGAGAGGTGCAGCTTCAGGCAGGTCCAGTCAGAGCTCTACCCTGACGCTGACCACAAGCCCCTAGCAAATACCCACCTGCACAGGCACATAAGCAAAAGCCAAAGGTCCACTCCAATACCAATGGTAAGTGTGCACAGATCCTAGCCAGAATCCTGACCAGATATCAGCCTCTGTGTTACACAGCACCCAGACAAAAAACATGCAAGACACAGCTACATAGGAGGATAGGCCGTAGCCAGAGGCACACCTACATACCATCCCAAGTGTACACAAGCCCTGGCCAGAACCCTGACTGGACAACAGGACAGCACAGGGATACAGAAGGCAACCATTTTGACCCAGGAATTGGCACACTGTTGATTGGGAGAGAAAAGGAGCTCAGTTTGCTGAGGACGGAAGACCACTGGGTGAGCAAAAAGTTGCCTCAGCAAAGACAAAGCAGGCTGCAACTCTTGAAATAAGAACACATATAAACAAGTCTCAAAACCAGACTTCCAGATCAACTAAGGCAACCCCAAAGGATAATGAGATGGAACAATCTAATACTCAACCACATGGACGCCCTGGCAATGAAAGACAATATGGAAAAAATGAAGTCAGAAATAGTTTCTAAGATAACAACAGAGATTCTATCCATAGTGCAAGACATGATTACTAAATCTAGAGCAGACACAAATAAAAAATAGAGGAACTGAGGCACATGATAGGAAACAAATGGAATTGATAAAACATGAAGACAGACTTCCAGGAGATGGAAAAACTCCATTGAGTAGCAGCATGGACTGGTGAGGAGCAGAACCATGTGGAGCTGAGCTGTTACTCCACCCCAAAGTTTTCCTAGAAGCATAGACCAGTTAGGAGTAAAGCCATACAGGAACCCATAGCACCCCCCCAGAACCACCCCTCTGGAGCCACTGGCCTCCTGGTTGTGATGGTACCCATACCCACACTGCAGAGGAACAGGGGGTCATAAAAGTATTATCTTGGGCACCAGAAGATAGAGCAGAAGAAAACAACAGAAAAAGGGCCTCTGTCATTCTCCCTGATGAAAATTGAAGCCCACTGGAAAAGTGAAGAGAA
>NW_022914602.1:0-235 GCF_012274545.1 Fukomys damarensis
TGTGCACTCAGAGCTGCTAGGCACTCTATTAGGCCTGAAGGGCTTCTCTGCTAAAAATGCCTCACAACAGTGTTTCAATCTCAGCCAGGCAGACACCTACAAACAAATAGGACTACAGTTGTACTCCACATAAGAGGTGGACTTCACTGGTAAACTCACAGAGTTGAAGCACTTTTCTCTGTATAGTACTTCACATTCATAAAACTGACCGCTTTCGCTTTAAACGGCTAAGCGG
>NW_022914603.1:0-313 GCF_012274545.1 Fukomys damarensis
GTTCCCAGTGCCAGAAACAAACATTCATGTGCACGCACACACACACCCCCACCCCACCCCACACACACATGGACAGAAAAAACTGTAGAATACAAAAATAGAAGCAAAGGCCACTAGCAACAAATACAAAACAGTGACAATATGATATTAGTTCAACTGACTCACTGTAGGCTTGGAACATCAATGTTCTAAATATACCAATTAAAAGAAAAATGTGAGGGTGGATCAATAAACAAGGCCAACTGTATTGTGTTTACAATAAGCCCACTTTAAAGATACATATAGGCTAAATGTAAATGAATGGAGAGAGATG
>NW_022914604.1:0-202 GCF_012274545.1 Fukomys damarensis
CAGTGTTTCAATCTCTGCCAGGCAGAGATCTACAAACAAAAAGGAATACATTTGTACTCCACATAGGAGGTGGACTTCCCTGGAAACTCACAGAGTTTCAGGACCTTTCTCTGTGGAGTACTTCACATTCATGAAACAGGCTGCTTTGGCATTAAACGGATAAGCAGCGAAGGCAGCTGTTTCCCGCGGAAAACTGCACTTT
>NW_022914605.1:0-460 GCF_012274545.1 Fukomys damarensis
CAGAGAGACTATTTAATTTAGCTTTTGCTCTTACCTGAAAAGAGTAGCAATTTCAGTAATGAGTGAGAAGTGCACTGAATGGTGACAATGGTACCTTTGGTTCCATTCCTAGCCAAGAGTTCAGGCTCTTCCCTGGACCCCATGCTCCTTCCAAGAGAAGAGGAGTGCTGCCAATGCACGCAGCACCCTCCCTCAGTTCCCTCTTCTTTTTCCCCCAGAAGCTTTCTGTTGTTGGCGACAAATAAAGATATAGAACAGAAGCAAAAAGAAATTATCAATGGGATTTCCAGACCATTTCAGCTGTTGCTGGATAAAGGACATATAGACAAATCATTATTTCATCATTGTCATCTGCCTGCAGAGAAAATTCACTGTCTCTAACCTGTCAGAATTTAGACTGCCAATAAACAAAAACTGGATGCGGAAAAGCTGAAAAAATAGAGTTCAGCGGGAGGAACAT
>NW_022914606.1:0-3453 GCF_012274545.1 Fukomys damarensis
TCTAAAATAATTAGCACTTCTTTATGTACTTTTTATAAATAACCTAATAGGAGAATCATGTTATTTTGAATTATCTCTATTATATTTGTGTATTATACATTCAGTTGCTGTAGAGCTTTCTGAGAGCAGGTCTGTGAAGAAAAGCTACCTAAAAATAACCCCGATGCCCTTGGCGTTTATTCTGGAAACAGAAATGAACAGAAGAGTTTATAAATGTTCTCCTATAATTGGAACGGAAAAGGGAAAGAACTGGAGAGACCCTGAGTCTTGCAGGATCTGAAATTGCTCCCACTGTGAATTAGCTCACAACTCACATTGACGAGCCTCTAGTCACCCCTCTGCTTTCTGTCTTTTTTGCCGACACATTTCTAGTTGTTGTTATAGGTGATTTCAATATCCGTGTGGACATTCTCTCCAGGATCCTTTCTCTTCAACTCCTCACACCGATCGATCTGTCTTCTACTCCACCTTGGTCATTTGTTTGATGAAATGAAGGATTGTAACTGCCAATAAATGTAGTACCTCTAAAACTGCAATTTCACAATTGTCTCTGAAAATCATTTCCCATCTTTTTAGATTGTATCCTCTATTCCTTCTTCAGAATGCTGATTTCCTGCATTTCTCATCCATCATCATGACCCTTTTTTTTTTTCATCTTATGCATATTTTCAATCTTTTTCTGTTTCTTGCCTCACTGTTCTTTTCTGGAAAAACTTACTCCTGGTTAAATTCAAATTTCAAAATTCTTCAAGCGCAAACCTCAGATAAATGTAGCTAAAGTAAACAAAAGACCCATTAGCACTGCCAACAACCATATAATTATTTTCTCTGTCTTATCTTTTGAAATGAGTATTTTCTTTCAAGTTCCTTTCTTCTCATTTTTTTCACTTGAGGTTTGAAGACTGACCCCAGGACCTTGCACATGCTAGGTTAGTGTTCATTCATGGACCTACATCACCAGCATACTCTCTTCAGATTCTCTATCCATTCTGTCCTTCTCAATGACCTTTGTTTTTCCACTGAGCATTCAGTGATAACCAACAGCCATGCATACAGGGGGATAGCTTCTGTTCCTGGGTATGAAGTTGCTTGATAGGAGATACAAAATAATGACCCATAAACTGAATCTGACCTATAGTTTGTTTTTGAAAGAAAAGGTTTTCTTATGCACAGCAGTGCTTGTTCATTCACATGTTGTTGTTGCCTTACAACGCCTAACATACTATTTGACTATTTACCAGAAATATTTGTTAACCTCTAGTTCAGAACTTAGATGAGTAATTTTATTCTTTTTTTCACTGACACTACTTAGAACTGCCACAGTCCAGTGAAATACACACACTCAGACACAAACACACACACTCACAGAGAAAAGCACTTATTTGGATATATTGTTTTAAAATTTTTGTAGTCAGCGCTACTTCACTGCAAGGACTCTCACTTTAACATCGCAGTGCTAGGAGGTAATATTCATATTTTCTATCACCAAATGTATTAATTTATTTGTTTGTCCTCATTGACTCTATCTACTTTTCTTTTGAAATAGATGAATTGACCCTGGTTGTTGTTGTTGTTTTGTTTTTTCCTGGTACCAGGGATCCAACTCAGGACCTTGTGCTTGCCAGTAAGGCAAGGAGCCACTGAGCTACATCTGGGACCCAGCCCTGTTTTTTCTGAGAACAACCGCTCAATTTGCATTTAGGATCTCACTTCCTGTCTTCTGCTCAAGGACAAAGCTCCGGGGATTTTACTCTTCAGTGTACCATCAGATTTCATGATAGATTTGACATGGAATTTGAAAAAAAAATGAATGGACAATCATTTCAGGAGGTTTGAGTTAAACAAGAGGGGAAATGAACTAAGTTTGGGATAGAAAAAAAGATTCTTAAATTTGCATCAGAATAAGGAGACATCAATTAGATACCCAAATAGAGATTCACAGAGGATTTGGATGTACTGATCTGTAGTTTCTGGGAAACTTTGAGTCTGATAACATGTATCTGAGGTTTTACAACCAACACAAAATTATTTAATAATACCAGATACATAATACAGAAAAAGAAAAACTCTGGAGCCTTATAAAATTTGCCAAGTGGAAAGATATTTTAGTAAAATAAAACTAAAAAGGGGGGGTCACTAAGAGTACAAGAGCATTAGAAAAATAAGGATTTAAAAAGAGAAAGAATGACAGTGTCAAATGCTGCTAGGAGGACAAGCAAAGCAAAAAGACTAATAAGTTATAATTGGAATTGTGGTTATGATGATTTGGAAGGAGGTAGTTTCTTTTTGAGGAGAAAAACTGGATTTAGAATAAGGAGATTGGCAAAAGCAAGGGATTTTCTGTAATGGGGAGTTGCAAAATAGTGCATGATAACTGATTTCTAAAATGAAAAACGCAACTTATTTTGGAGGAGAGAAACAGTAAAGGACATCTTCCGAACTATACGGAGCAAAGCTGTCTGCTGGAAGAGTGGCATTCAGGTAGCTTCTGCTACGAGAACCCAGGTGGGCTTATAGAAGAGACATGAATGATGCCCACAGCACGCAGAGCGAATACAGGATATCTTTCCTGTGAAGGAAGCTTTCCAGTTCCCTCACAGAAGCTGGAGAAGTATGGGACAGTGCATAGCGACAGTTGACAAAGACAAACCGAAATCCCAGCTGTTGAGCAGGTGCAGATGTGACATTAATTCAGTGTGAGTCTTTTGGAAGAATACGTAATACAAGCATCTCCTGTGCACACGTTTACAGTGTAAAATTTATACTGCGTAAGTAAAACATCAGCTTTTACCGTTTACTAAATAAGTGCTGAAAGGTTTTTTCCAAAGTATCTTTTTGAAGAAACATCGTTACATGGGCCTGTCTAGGATTCCTGTGTATTTATGTCCATCATGGAAACTGCAGCTCCGTTGGGGAAAAGCGCTTGAGTGGTTGCCATGGTAATGAAAAAGAACAGGAAAGAATGTAACTTTGCAAAGGTGGAACAATAGTGCCTGATTAATACGAAAGAAAAAGAGAGACCAAAGATTTGTCAAAGTTTACACTTTGATTAAATGCAAGAATAAGCAAAACAATTACCAAGACGGGAGATAACTGACCTTATGCCATTAATCATCCCTATATCAAATGAGTCACTTGGCTCAGTGCTAAATTTCTACAGTCTTCGGGATTTAATTTCAGAACAATAATTACCCACTTGAGAGGAGGTGTAAATTATTTTGTAGAAAAGTTTTGAGTCATGTACAGCAGAGCAATTATTTTGCAATGAAAAGTAAGAATGTAATTGTTTCAGCTTTTAGAAACAACTTTAGGAACAGTCATCTCATTAATAACTAGATTTACAATAACTGCAAAGGATAGACAGTCATAGGAATGTCTTTATCCTCAGGCTAGGAATGTAGTTCAGTGGTACAGCACTAGGATTTGTAAGGCCTGGCCTTCATTCTCAGCAGC
>NW_022914607.1:0-214 GCF_012274545.1 Fukomys damarensis
AAACTCTGACATACTAATGCCTTCGGGTTCAAATGCAGAAAAGGGTGAAAGAGAACATACGAAGGCGAATAATATGTATGAAAGCGCAAATGAAAGAAATATGTACATGTAACAATCCCCTTACAGTGAATGCCATCATGACATACTGCACACATATACTAATGAAAGTTATAAATTATAACTGATAATAAAATAACTATTAAGCAAATTAAAA
>NW_022914608.1:0-225 GCF_012274545.1 Fukomys damarensis
CATTTACACTCACTTAGATGAAAGCATCTGTAACTACAAAAGGTCCAGTTCTGCTGTTGATCATTGAAACCAGTAATGCGAGAGATAGAGTAATGGGGAACAAAGAACTTTATTGGCAACAAACTGGCAAGCTTGGGACCTGAGAAGGATACATTTGAGTCATTTATAGACAAATGGATGAATCTTGAGACTATAATATTGAGTGAAATAAATCAGACACACAAG
>NW_022914609.1:0-904 GCF_012274545.1 Fukomys damarensis
GGACAGAGACAGACACAGAGAGAGAAAGAATTTTTCTTTTGCCTTTTTGTTCTGTCTGGGCCTTTTTTAGCTACACTGAGGGTGGACCTTCCCCACTCAGTCTACCAACTCACCTACTAGTCTATCTTGGAAAAACACACACAGGTAGGCCCAGAAATAATGCTTTACAAACTGTATAGCATCTCCTAATCAAATCATGTTGCCACCTAAAATTAATCAACCCAGAAAGTGATTAGGTCATGAGAATATAGCCTTCGTGAATGGGACCAGCACCCTTATAAACAAGACCACAGAGGATTCCCTTGTCCCTTCTAACAAGGAAAGAAACAAGAAAATCACCATCTATGAAAAGGAATCAGGCCTTCACCGTATACCAAGTCTGCCAGCACCTTGATCTTAGACTTCCTAGATTCCATAATTGTGAATGATAAATCTATGTTGTTCACAAGCCACCCAGTCAATATGGTATTCTGTTATAGCACTCTGAACAAAGGCAGCTAGATAGATAAAAATATTACATTGGTGGTAGAGTCAAGGACCTAACTAAATTTTGGGCACATGGAGTTGCATCCTTAATTGGTCTCCCTGCTACAGAAAATACACAGTAGTAATAGCTACCATTTATTATGTGCTTATTATGTACCAGGAATTATGGTAAGCATTTTATATATGATATCCTTTTACCTTCTAAATAATCCTATGATGTAGATACTGTTCCCTTATAAAAGAGGATACTAACAAAGAGAGATTAACCCATCCAAAGGCCTGAATCAGGATGTATCAGTTAAAGTTCACCAGAGTAACAGTGAACAGTGTCATACGAATCTATACAATCGATAGTATAGATCTATATTAACATATACTATATATTATCTATAGATATAGATATAGAGAGCTCTATCTA
>NW_022914610.1:0-547 GCF_012274545.1 Fukomys damarensis
CCTCGGCAGTGCACCCCAGTGGAGACCCTGCATCTCCTGCATCCCCCAGGCCCTCTCCAGACCCACAGAGCAGGAGCTCCCCTGACTTGTTCCTGCCGACACCCCTCTGACTGCATCCTGCTCTTCCCAATCCTTTGCCATTTTCTATCTCCACCCCTCTTCCCTCACTTTCATTAGTTCCTCCCATTTTTCAGTCTTTCCATCTGTCCGCCCTGCTCCTTCCTGCTTTGCTGGCTGGCTTTCTCCGCCTTCCCCCTCAGGAGCCTCAGTGCTGCCCTCATGATTCCGGAATGGATTTCCTGCTTGCATTCAATCACTGGAAATGCCACATTTAAAAATATATGTAGCACCTGAGTGATTAACCGTGCAGCTACTTAAATGTTGCCATGTGTTCCCAATTCTAAGTTCACATTTTAATAGTGCTGTGATCTCTTCATTTTCGCAAGCATACTTAATACCGCTTGCTTTGGCTTCTGTATTCCAATTTGAAAAAGATCCACTTCTAAGAGTGTGGGTCTCTGAGGCTGCCTTTGCCCATCTGCCCTTA
>NW_022914611.1:0-1700 GCF_012274545.1 Fukomys damarensis
CCCCTGGCAATTAGAAGATGGCCCTGGGGGAAATTTTAGAGGGTTTTGAAACTCTCCGTGTCCTGTATGGTCTAATTTTAACGTGAATACAATGCCTTCACACTGGATTGTACAAGGCATGTGATTTTAGAGATTTATTTTGTGATTTGTTGTCTTCTGCAGTATTAAAGGGAAAGAAGTATTAATGTGTATCATCTTGTTTTTAAGCCAGGGTAGTTACATGATTTTGTTACCAGCAGCGCTAACCTGAATGTGATCTGGTTACCTTGGAAATGCAGGAACTTATATGAATGTACTGTACAATAAAATGCGAACTGATTCCCAGGATTCCGAACTCTTCTTCTGTGTGAAGCATTTTCTGAGATGTGGAGGTGCTTTGGGCGGACAGTGACCCCTGGGGACCTGGAGCAAGGTGACTGCCCATCAGGGAGGGTCACGGGGATTCATCTGAGTGGTGCAAGTCTTGGAGGAAGCGGGGGAGTGGAGGGGGTGTCGGTCTGTCTCCTAGACTGGGCTCCCAGGCAGGGTGACAGAGCTGAGGAAGCAAAGGTCACTTATCTGCATCAGGACATTGAAAGAAAGAAAAGGGTGACAGAAATGGAGCCGTTTTCTAATGGGCTACCTAACCCAAAGAGGAGTGGCTAAAAATGGTCAGGAAAATGCTAACCTTTCGATTCTCAGCATGTTCCTGTGTGACGGTGAGACCCTTCTCCCCACCTCTGAAGTGTGTTAGTGCACTTTAAATCAGTGACACTTTCTAAGGTAGAAAACAGTTATTTTAAATTGCCCTCTAAGTGATAGAAGCAACTGTTTTACAGTTTTCTGTATAGGAGACTGAAAGCTGTAATAAATCCATGGAGGGACCGAAAGGACATTGACCATGTATTAAGGACCTCTTCAGTGTACACACACACGGTTCATCTAGATGAGCCTTCCGTGGTCATCCTCCCTGTCCTTTCTCCACCCTGTCCATCGGGTTGCATGTATGAGGCAGACCCTAGGTGACTGGGAACGCTTTTGCGTCTGCCAGCGAGGAGGCTGCTAGATCAGTGAGGAGGATGCTCTGTACTTTGGGACTGGACTGTGCTTGGACAGAAGCACAGTGATCCATCCATGGATTGTCAGTGTGTTGCTAGGCAACAGGAGAGGCTGGGCCAGATGGGCGCTGTAGAGGAGGGGAAAGGCTGTGTTGTAGGGAAAGGGGCACAGGTACTGCATCAGGAAACGGGTGTGGCTGCACGTGTTCCCTGCAGAGCACGTGAAAAGCCTACCTGGGAGGCCACCCAGCTTGGATCTGGAATATACAGGGGCTAAGAGCAACCCAGGCAGGAGTGGCCAGCTGGGACTTTACCCGGACGAGCTCCGCAGGCTTGAAGGGACAGCCTGAGAGGTGGGGGCTTCACAGCGGCGTCCCATGGGCACCTTTTAGCAGTGGCCGGTGTCCCAGCACACACTTCCCGCTGTCTGGTGAGTGAGGACAGTGCGCTCTGTTTCTCTTCCTTGCAGTCAGACTCTGGGGCTTTTCCTGCAGTTCTTACCTTCTTGCTGATTTCCATGCTGTTTTGATTCCAGCAGTCTCACCATGCTCTGGCTCCTGAGCGTGCCAAGGAGCTAGAATTCCTCCTTTTTCATACCACTGTTTGTTTTGCTTTGCTGTGAATTGCTCCCATCATCAGTCATAGTGTGTTGTGGACTTTCAC
>NW_022914612.1:0-651 GCF_012274545.1 Fukomys damarensis
CCCATTAAGAGATGGGAAGAAGGCCCTGTTCTTCAACTGGTGGGTTTTCCTGATTGGGAGTCATCTAATGTATGTGTTGACTTTGAACAAAGGTTGGACAACTGTTGGGCCACATCCAGTCCCTTTCCTGTTTTTGTTCAGCTCACATGCAATGGATCATTTTACCTTTCAAAAGATTGAAAGAAAATCAAAAGAAGAGCAATATTCTGAAATATATTGTACTTATTTGAAATTCAAATTTCACTGTCCATAAATAAAGTTTTATTGGAACTGAGCCAATTCTATTTGTTTACATTTTGTCTATGACTGCTTTTGCATTGCAGTGGCAGAATTAAGTAGTTGTCACTAAGATACTGTGGCTTGCAAAGCTTAAACTATTTACTGTGTGGTGTTCATTAATCCTAGACTTAGGGGAAGACAGAGTTTCAAGATAACATGGGTTTTATTTTTGTTTTGTTTTGAATGACTCATCCTCCAAGTTTGGAGGCTGGGAGAAATTGGGTGCTAGATTATGTGCTTTTTTTTTTTAAGTGAACCAATTAATTTTGTTCAAGTGATTATTTGACAGCTTCAGGCAAAGACAGCTTATATCGGATTCCACATGAATTTCTTCTCCATTGGTTTTTGTAAAAAGGAAACTGTAAAAAAAAA
>NW_022914613.1:0-208 GCF_012274545.1 Fukomys damarensis
ATTGACCCAGCCCCCACCCAACACCTCAGTCACTGGACAGTGAAAGTTCATAGTGGGACAGAGAAAGTTGTCACAAATGATATGTGTGGAAAAGTGACACAAATGTTTCATTTCCTATTCCGTATCAAAGAACACTGGGATGATGATCAGAAGAGGAAATATCTTGCACTGAGAATTATACTGTGTGGCCTTCTCCTCATTCTTGGCC
>NW_022914614.1:0-246 GCF_012274545.1 Fukomys damarensis
TTGAAAACAGCGTCCTTCCTGCCAGAATGGGCAAACTGTGTCATTTCCCCGCGCAGCTTCACAGTGACGGAATGGGCACGTGTCACCTCTGGTACAGGTAGAGTAGAAAAAAAAATAGCAATCTTCTCCTCGACTAGACATGCTGAATGAATTCTCAGATCAAAGGTGAGGAGGCTTCCTGAAATAAGCCACTGCCTCCTCGAAGGGAGGACCAGCTCCAAGTCCTCCTAAAATGGGCTTGATCTC
>NW_022914615.1:0-789 GCF_012274545.1 Fukomys damarensis
TGCCCCCAACTATATAAAACAAATATTAAGTAACATGAAAAACTAAATAAGCACTAATATAATTGTAGTGGGGGATTTATATACCCACTATCACAAATTGACAGATCATCTAGGCAGAAAATCAACAATGAAATAATAGAACTGAACCAAGCTTTGGAACACATGGACTTAATAGATGTTTATAGAGTATTCCACCCCCAAATTCAGAATATACATTCTTTTCGGCTGCACATGGATCATTCTCCAAAATAGACCACATACTGGTTCACAGAACAGGTCTAAATAAATGCAAAAAAATTGAAGTCATCCCCTGTATATTATCAGATCATAGTGCAATCAAACCGGAGATCAGTAGCACAAGAAACTATAGAAACTTCACAAGCACATGGAAACTGAACAACACTCTCCTAAACAATCAATGGATTACAGAGGAAATTAAAGAAGAAATTAGACAGTTTTTACAAATAAATGAGAATGCCAATCTTTGGGACAGGAATCTTTGGGACACAATGAAAGCAGTTCTACGGGGAAAATTCATAACATTGAATGCCCACACTAGGAAAACAGAGAGGTTCAAATAAACAACTTAATGATGAAACTTAGACTCCTAGAAAAACAAGAGCAAGAAAAACCCAAAGCTCGAACAAGAGAGGAAATTATAATGATCCAAGCAGAAATCAACACAACTGAAAGTTAGAAAATGATACAAAAATAAATGAAACAAACAGCTGGTTTTTTGAAAGAATAAATAAAATTGGCAAACCCTTAGCTAATCTTATCAAAAAAAGG
>NW_022914616.1:0-300 GCF_012274545.1 Fukomys damarensis
AAGGAGGATGTCTGAGAGCTTTAGGTTTTGTGGACTCCGTGGATCAGAATTCACTCCACGTGCACTGTTGCTTCCAGACTCCTGCCCCTTTGACTTTCCCGCTGTGGTGGACTGGGATGAGGCAGGGTCAGCCACTGAGGCTGCTATCTCTGGAGCAGCTTCTGGTCCCTAATTCTCTTCCTTTTCTCTTGTTCCTGTGGCTTCTCAGACCTCTTTGGAGATCTCCCTATCTGTGCAGCAGGAAGCTCTCTCAGGATGCTGCCAGCATTTGTGACTTAGTTCCTCTCCCGGACAGGCCTT
>NW_022914617.1:0-349 GCF_012274545.1 Fukomys damarensis
TCTGACTCATCCTATGCATGCTCTTTGTTCAACAGTGCATGGATTACACTCTAATTTTTGTTTTCCACCCTTCTCTCTCCCTTGCTTCTACTCACCATTTGTGCAAAGGGTGCCTGAGCAGCATCTTCGAAATAACACATCAAAAATCAACTACTAATTTTATACCCACATTTGCTCTTCTTGACATCTCTTCCCAGAGAATGACAGTTCTGCTCTTTCAGTTGTTTGATTTAGCCACTTCTGTTGGTTCCACCATTAAAATGGATCCAGATTCTGAACACTTGTGATCACGTCCGTCCTCCCCTTGGCACCGCTGGTAAGATTTATCACCTAGGTTGTCATGACAGCC
>NW_022914618.1:0-229 GCF_012274545.1 Fukomys damarensis
GTAATTTAAAGTTTGTCTATACTCCAGCTACTAATCTTTAGAAAATGACTTTAATGCACTGTAAGGGTTTATTATTTAAAAATAGTGAGGTAAAATATGAGAAAAACTTTATGATATTAAGCATCATCTAATTTATTTCTGGTAAATTTAGCACATACTTAAGTATAGTCACCACAAACATGGAAAAAGTTATGTTTCCTGGTTCATATTTTTCTCTTGTTTTAGGGTA
>NW_022914619.1:0-221 GCF_012274545.1 Fukomys damarensis
TCTCAGCTCTCCTGCCTCTGGACGCAGGCTCTGTCTGCTTCTCCGACTTCTCACCTTGCACTCTGATGCAGGACAGGGGATTGACAGCTGCCTTTCACTTCCGGTCCTCTGTCAACCCCACTTCCGGTCACGCCCAGAGACTGGTTTGCTTCCTTGCATCTGCGAAGCTTCCTCTTCCTCTCCCTGCTGCTAACTTCTTGGCTTCCCAGCACGGGGACAAG
>NW_022914620.1:0-1660 GCF_012274545.1 Fukomys damarensis
TGGCTGTCAGTATATGGAATTTGGAAGGGCAAATGTCAGCCCAGAGCAACTCCTGCGGATTTGCTCTTCAGGAGGAGGAAGTAGGCACCTGTATTTCCATGTCTTTCATCAGCAATTGGCTGAGTGAATTTAAAACATGCTATATAAATGATCATCACCCCAAAGTGGAAGTAAGATGTGGCTTTACCTTATTTATAATAAAGTCTTAATCAAGCTGACTACTGAAACTCATAAACAAGCAACTGGACAGCTTTAAGCAGAAAGAAATCCATTCCAAACCTGGGACAGCAAGAGTCATTTTTACATTCACTGTAATAGTAATGCCACTAAGGTGACAGGTTTTTTTCCCCACTTTATATACGTAGGAATTTTTAAAATGAATATAATAAAAATCCTTCAACATCATACTAATTTAGCAGCCCGTATGTTCTTGAGATAGGTTCAGAAGCTGGAATCCTCGGGGATCTGCCTGATACCCTTCCTGTGCCATCTGGGTGCTAACAGCCAATCGTTACCCCCACAGAATTTTCTGCAGCAGTTTCCACATACAAATTAGCTCTTTACAAGGTTTTATATTTGTTTTTTTGGCTTTTAAAAAAGAGTACAGAAGGGAATGTTGTGTTTCAGCCACAAATAGTCATGTGCTTTAGAAACCCAAGGTAACATATGGTTAATGAATATACAAATTGCTTGACATTAACCTGTACAAGCATTTTCAGCAATTTTTTAAATTAAACTACAATATATACAAAAATATGCAAATTATAGCTTCACTGCTCGTTGCATTTTCATGAAGTAAAGTCAACACAGTAACCAAAAAAGAAATAGAACCAGTTCCCCTTGGTTCCTCTTCAGATCAATAACCTACTCTGCGGTAAAATCTATCCTGACTTCTATCTCCATAAAATTTCTCTACCATTTTTTAACTGTATGCAAACTAAATTATACATCACAGCTCTTCGATCTGTCACTTCCTTTGCCAGAATTTACTCAGCAATGTTTTTGTGAATCCACCCACACTGTCGCCTTACCAGGCAGGCTGAGAGATAATGGTAAGGAAATAGAGAGAGATAAGATTCTCTAATTACTTGCTATAGGTCTATAGAGTCAAATGTTTGATAAATTTGTAAGAATAACATTTCAACAACTATTTTAAGCTGTATTTGGATTTAATACTTGATGTAATGCAACTTCTCAAGGTATCTTAGAAATCATCTGAATAATATTCCACTGTTTTAAAAAGTATTTTCATTTGTCCATTCTATTGGTGATGAGTATTTAGGATGTTCTGTTTTTTAATGTTCCTTTTTTGATAGAAATGGTACTCTTGGAACTCAAGTACATATGTTCAGGAGTTAATTCATACCTCTGTTGAAGGTTTATCCATTACCAACAGTTCTAGGCACCACTGTGTGCTCACAGTTGGTAAGTTCTGCCAATGGTGTTTCCATTTGGTGTTCTATTCTTAGGATTATCATTCTTGAAACACAGCAATCACATCTCCGGAAACTTGAAAAGCTACAGTGTTAGTTAAGCTCTCACCTGAGATCATGCGCCAATTGCTCACCATATGAATGGGACACTCTCAGATGAATGTAACTCCCAAACTTCATGCCATCTAATTCATGTCAAGAAGAAAACAGAGAAGAAAAAAAAAAAA
>NW_022914621.1:0-210 GCF_012274545.1 Fukomys damarensis
CCTGCCACACTGTTATAATAATATACTTGAAGAATACAGCCAGGGAACCTTTAAAATTGAGGTGGTCGTAAAGATAACTGATGAACAGAATTCCAAATCTTTGAAATACTGGCAGGTTACAAGATGAGCAGCATAACTTTATTTAGTATATTTTAACAGTAATTTTTGACCTCCAGCTGTTTGGAGGTATAACTGATGAATAAAAATTGT
>NW_022914622.1:0-212 GCF_012274545.1 Fukomys damarensis
AATAGTATAAGCACTTTATATTCTTAGTATTAAGTATATAACCACATAGTTATTTAAATTAACTAGATAACGTGAGATTCAACACCCATTTTATATAAGGAAAATCTGTAGAGGAATGGATTAAAAATTTACCCAGGATCACAGTGTTGGTAAATGGAAGAATCACAATTCAGACGAATCAGACCATGGAGTCCTTGGGTTAACCACAGGGC
>NW_022914623.1:0-303 GCF_012274545.1 Fukomys damarensis
TTAAGCATATAATAAAAACTCAGGAATACACTAACCCTCTGAGACTACTCTGGAGTTTTTTGGGTTTTTTTCTCTATTTCAGCTCATTTATTTCTTAAAACACCTTGGTGAGATGTTATTAGCCCCATTTTGCAGATTAGGAAACTAGTACAAAAAGCCTCCTCCACAGCACAGAATATTAATGGCTATTAAAATAGTATGCAAAGCATATGTAACTACGTGGAGAAAAATCACAAAGACATTAATGATAATTTTATTATTTAAAAATGTTGTATGTATTCATACATGTATTTTAAACTGTAG
>NW_022914624.1:0-259 GCF_012274545.1 Fukomys damarensis
GAGTTTGAGCACTTGAACTATGGAAATATTGTCTTCTTGTTAACAAAATTAAGATAGCAATATATTGTACGAAAATATAGTTAACACAGGGTAGGATGGGTGACAGCATATATTTCACTTTTTTTCACTGTTTATTGGTACTTTTTAGGTATAGAATACAGTTATATTCATCACTGGGATCTTGTACCTTTAAATATATCTTAGTTCTTATTTTTCCCCATCGCTCTGCCCTCTCTTCACCCCCTCCACCCTTTCCTAT
>NW_022914625.1:0-242 GCF_012274545.1 Fukomys damarensis
AGTTCTTGTTGTTGAAGACACTAAATAATGACATTGAGAACCCATTGCTTGTAGAGAAAATGAGAGAATAAATCTTTTATGCTTGTTGAAATATGACACTAGTGAGAAAGAATCCAAAGAAATGAAAAAAACTCAGCAAAAACTATGAAAACATGGAAAACAAAGATATCGTGGAGACACAAGTATTAGGACTGATTAGGTTTGGGACAAAGGAGAAAGAAGGGGCAAGTGAGGATGCTTCC
>NW_022914626.1:0-227 GCF_012274545.1 Fukomys damarensis
TGTTCTGAAAGAAAGGCTTGCCGCATGGATTGCCACGGGGTCTCTATGCTCCTTTGGGAGGACGGAGGACCGAGGATTCCGGAGGGCTCTCGGAGGTGCTGAGCTGACAGCGGCTTCACCCTCCGGCAGGGTCCCTGCTCCCTGAGGCCAGGGCCTTCACTGCCGTCGCACCCTCCGGCTTCTCCTAGCCTTTCTTCCTCCCCAGGGGGCTTCTTTGTTTGGGAAAT
>NW_022914627.1:0-206 GCF_012274545.1 Fukomys damarensis
TAAGACAGGGTCTTGACATATGAAGCATGTTTTTTAATGTAAGTTCAGTGCTGGAAATAGAAATCCAGTACAGCTCTGCTTTGGGGCAGCTTTGTTCTAACAGTGTGGGTAGAGAAAGTCGCAGCAATGGCAGTGCCACCTGCAAAAGGAGGATAATGCACTGTGCACCTTGAGAGTGCCCAGCCTGGCCTTGAGAATAAGCCGGA
>NW_022914628.1:0-350 GCF_012274545.1 Fukomys damarensis
TATCTTATATGATAAGGAAGTCAATAATTTTTATGGGTTAAAAAATGTGCAATATTTTTTTCTTCAAGCTTTGCATATTCTTTTTCATGTTCCATGTGGTATTGTCATATTATTGATTCATGGGAACTCTTTACATATTGTCTATGATAGATACTGAAATAATTGACTTTAATCACGAGTGCTAGTTTCTGAAAGATACTTTTAATTGTGATCTTTTCCAATGCGTCCTTCTCCTTCAAACCTATTATTTCAAAGACATAAATTAGAGCATACTTCAGAAAAGATCAGTTTTCTTCCTTCTATTTCAGCTTTGTAAAGTTTTTGCCAGCAAAATAAGACCAAACTTCTAT
>NW_022914629.1:0-868 GCF_012274545.1 Fukomys damarensis
TGGTGATCACTGAGTGTGAGGTCTCAGGTGTCCGGCCGGGGCTGGCTGTTAGTGCTGCTTAGTTACATGGAGAGCAGTGGAAGAGAAGCAGGATTCCAGGAAGGGTGATATTTTGGACACTAAGTTGGGTGGGTGTGCAAGAGACACAAGGAGAGGCTACATGGTGTTGGGAGCCTTGGAAGCAGGAGCCACGTTTCTGCAAGGTTCGAGCCTGTGTTTCCTCCTGCCCCTCTGGCGTGCCCCCACTGCAGTCTTGCTGTATGCCTCCTCTTCCTGGCTCCGAGGTGCTGAAGATGCTGGGGTGGCGGGAAGGCTGTGCTCTTCCACTTCCTCCTCACCCTCTGTGTTTCGTCTTCAATCTTATTCATGCTTCTCTTTCTGGTCTACTGAAAAGGGCTGGAATTTCAAGTACTTCTAAAGCTTTAAGAAAAGTCAATCAGGCCGGGCATGGTGGTGCATGCCTGTAATCCTAGCACTTGGGAGGCTGAGGCAGGAGGACACTGAGTTCTAGACCAGCCTGGGCTACATAGTAAGTTCCAGGTCAGTCTCACCTACATAGTGAGACCCTGTCTCAATCAGTATATTTTATTTTATTTTGTTTTGTTTGTTTGTTTGTTTGTTTTTGAGACAAGGTCTCCCTTTGTAGTGCAGCCTGGTCTTGAACTCACTGTGTAACCCAGACTGGTCTGGAACTCATCATGATCCTCCTGCCTCAGCCTCCCAAGTGTTGGGATTACAGGCATGTGCCAACATGTCCCGCCCTAATCAATGTATTTTAAAATAAAGTTTTTTGTTTATTTATTTGTTTTTTCTTTTTATGGAGTTTATTGGTACAATCTAGGTATACAATACAATTACATTCATCATT
>NW_022914630.1:0-328 GCF_012274545.1 Fukomys damarensis
GTATCCCTGATCTCTGGAGATTCCTCAGGACAGGGAAGATACTTAATAAGACACTGCAGCTGTGAACTCATGGGATTTCTTGAAATTGATATAATATTTAGTATAAAAAGTTAATGCTGAACTTAGCATGAACTCCAGTAATGGTGAATCAATATTTGATTTTAGATGATAAATTTACTGTGACATATTGAAATCAGAAATTATAAAAATCGAATACACTGGCTGCAATAAATTATATACACTGGATTTACAGTGCAAACCTCCTAACCAGCTCTGAACATGGTGATCAGAGAATTAATCAACAGACTGATATAAGGAATTGTAAGGA
>NW_022914631.1:0-470 GCF_012274545.1 Fukomys damarensis
AATGCCCTGCGAAGAGAGCGATTACACACTGTAGCTGTCAGCAGGCTCAGTGAAAGGGTTGGGCCATGAGGGGAGAGCTGTGGGAGGGGCAGCTGAGTTAGGGGATACACTGGGCAGTATACCGGAACCTAAGTGCAGTGGTCTCTAGTACTAAGGACTCTGGAGAATTGAGCTTAGGTTCTGAGTCCATCTCAACGCGGGCCCACAAAAGGCCCATTTCTGCTGCCACCCAGCGCTGCCAATAACGTGGGAGACAGAATCACGGGGTAAGAAAGACTTTCCTTGCAACAATTGGCAAGATGGAAGATGGGAACTTCAGTTCTAAAAGCAAACAAAGAAAGGGACAGAAAAGCCATCTTGCTTGGGCTTTGCAGGCACAAAGCTTGTCGAGGACATCGGATAACTCGGCCCAGAGCTTGTCACTAATCTTGTGCAGTCTGATTTTCTGATGTACAAGCTGCTGTTCTCTG
>NW_022914632.1:0-924 GCF_012274545.1 Fukomys damarensis
TATTTTTTTCCTCAGTAACGAGAAAGTAACTAGAAACCAGTGTCCCCCATGAACACAGACATAGCATTTCCTAATAGCACACTGAATCTAATTATAAGGATATAAGGAAAGTTCACTTTGAGAATTATCCTGAAAGGGGAAGTTGGTTTAACACTTGAAAAATAATTCACCAAACTAAAGGTGGAAAGCATGTAATCACCTTAACAGCTCCAAAAGAAAACAAAAATGCTTTTGAAAACTTCTCCTATTCATGATAATACTAGAAATATCACAGAGGTATACTTGTTATTTTCCACCCTAAAAATGAATGTCCATGCTTACTATTTCTATTAGTATTTGGCTAGCAGACAGAACAATAAAGCCAAGAAAAAGATTAATAGGTCTGGAGTAGAAAGGAATGCCATTCTCTTTTTTTTCTCAGACAGCTTTATCAACTCCACAGAAAAGCCTAAGAAGTCTCTGGTAAATTCTAGAATTAAATGAATGTAACATTTTTAACAAGATAAATTAACATGTAAAAATTTTTATCACTAACAATTAGAAAGTAAAAATTTAAATACTATCTGTAGTAGTGTCAAAATCATATTGGAAGGAAGTTCAATAAAAGTATTGCAAGAGTTCAACACTGAAAAATACCTGTACTAGTAAGAGAAACTGAATGGCACTTTAATATATAGAGAGGTGTATCATATCAATAGATTGGAAAGAAATCTCAAGATAGTCCTCACCATGTTGATTCTATAGATTCAACATAATCCAAATCAAACTTTTTTAAAATAGAAATTTAAAAATTGCTTTTAAGATTTACATGGAAGGTCTGGGATTTAGCTCAATAATTCCACTGCCTGCCTCCTAAGCACATGGTGCAGAGTTCCATCCCTGGTACCAAAAAAAAAAAAAAAAAAAAAAAAAAAAAAAAAAAAA
>NW_022914633.1:0-275 GCF_012274545.1 Fukomys damarensis
TTTGTTGAATAAATGAATTTAGATTATTTTATGGCTCACTTTGCTGATGTCTGCCAGCACCTCATGCTGTGTGCCTCCTCTCTTTCCTTTGCACGCTCTCCCTGAGTTCATACACATCACACACACACACATACGCACGCACGCACGCACGCACGCACACACAGAGTCAACTGCCGGTGCGACACTGGGCACCTGGGAGTGCTGAGTAAGCACCTGTGATCCGAGGGCTAACACGGCTGGCAGATGGATGATTGGCAGCTGCCGTGGCAGAAAGC
>NW_022914634.1:0-208 GCF_012274545.1 Fukomys damarensis
CTCTTGGACGCATCGTGAGAACCACCTGGCGTCGTTCTCCTTGCAGAGCCAAGTTGAGCTGCTCGCTAGCATGATGTGAGGTCACTGTCAGACTAGGCTCCAACAGGGAGAATCTGTATGAACAATGGGCAGGCCGGGCATTCGTGTTCTCCACATCCTGTGCACAGCCCTTTGAAAAGGAATGGTTATAGAATCAGAGAGAAAACAT
>NW_022914635.1:0-249 GCF_012274545.1 Fukomys damarensis
GGTAAACTCACAGAGTTGCAGCAGCTTTCTCTGTGGAGTACTTCACATTCGTGAAACTGACCGTTTTCGCTTTAAATGGCTAAGTGGTGAGAGCAGCTGTTTCCCTGGGAAAACTGCACTTTGAACTGCAGAAGCCCTCTGCAAAGTTCGTTTCTGTTCTAAAGTGAAAGTGAACCTCTCCCTGAATATGCAGAGTTCTGCAGCCTTGTGTGCACTCAGAGCTGCTAGGCACTCTCTTAATCCTGAAGG
>NW_022914636.1:0-283 GCF_012274545.1 Fukomys damarensis
TTGATGCATAACATACTGCTATTATTGTTCTTTTTATATAAATATAAATAAATAAATATATATATATACATATAGATATATAATTTGCATATTTGGAAACTTTAACTGTACTGTCAATTTTGGAAAAAGTTATCCAAGTTTACTGTGTTGAGTGGGCATTGCACAGAAATTGACAGCTTTATTGGTCTAGAAATGTAAATTTTTTTATTTTTTTATTTTTATTTTTTTCCATTTGTACAGGGTTAATGCACTGTATTAAATATGTAAGGTCATATCTACATGG
>NW_022914637.1:0-858 GCF_012274545.1 Fukomys damarensis
CTGTCACATCTTCTCCCCGCTCTTCTGTTTCCTATCCTCTTCCCACCTCCTCTGCTTTCCTTCACTTCCTCTTGAAGCAGTAGTTAGGAGGCACAGTGGGTAGGAAGTGAGCTTTTGGATCCTGGAGCTAGGAGTGGTCCTGGGAGGAAAACTCCCTCAACCTAGGATCCAGAGATTTCTGGTTTTGTCTTGGGGCTCCTCTCCTCCACCCTTGACTTCTCTGCAGGCTCCCTCAGCTTTGGAGGAACCACTTCAGTTGTGGGCTGTGAGCAGGAGCCCACCGTAGAAAAGGAAGCACAGATACCTGCAGAGGGTGCGCCGGCCATGACACCAGTAACATTGTCCTGGAGAGCTCTCTGGGATGTCCAGACTGGAAGAAAGGAGAAAACAATAAATTATAGGATGGAAAGGGAGCCATGTGGGGCAACCTTGAGCAGCAGCCAGGTGTCAGCTCTTCTGCAGTTCCCTCAGGGGTGCGGCAAAGGCCACAGCGGACTTCGCCTAGAGCGTTCTCCGACCATAGGGCTCTGCAGCTGCTGTTTAAGGAAAAGCTGTCATCCTGCCCCAGCTCCCTGTGCCCTCGCCCAAGCCAGTGCAGAGGCCTCGTGCCCTGTGAGGGAACAGGGAGAGGACAGAGGGATGAGGATGCCACTGGCTAACACAACCTCTTGATTTAGTGATAATGAAAGTTAAAAACTAAAGCACAATTTTTCAGGAAAAGGCTTTAATTAGAAAATTAGAGAGTGTTAAGGAATTTTAGCCTGAGTAGCTGACAAGATCAAGCAGACCTCTTAGCAAAAGGAGGTAAGAGAAAAGTAGGGAAAGGACTCCAGTTTGAGCAGCTGGGAAAGGTGCTCT
>NW_022914638.1:0-201 GCF_012274545.1 Fukomys damarensis
AAACTGGAATGTTATGATATTGTTTTCTGACTTAACTTTGGTGTCTTTCTTTTCATTTGTCCACACCTTCATGTTCTGCACCTTTCATATTACATAATTTACATAATTATATGTCATTATAAAAAGAAGAATCTTCATAATTTAATTTTGAAGTACTTCTTAGGATAAATAGAACTTTTTTATATACTTAAATTGACTTAT
>NW_022914639.1:0-419 GCF_012274545.1 Fukomys damarensis
CATCAAAGGCACGAGTGTCCACACAGGATAAAGATGAGACTTCATTTATCTTGGCCTTATCCTAATAAAAGAAAAATCATCTCATGAAAATATTACCCAAAAACTAAGGCACCAATTTTGTTTGTTTGTTTGTTTGTTTGTTTTCCAGAAACAAGGCAGGAAAGACACTTTCTATATCAAAGTTATTCAAGTAGTCGCCATCGGTTTCAAAAAAACCAGACCGGAAGCGGAGAATTTTCTTCCTGAGGTTACGCAAAGCCTTAATTTGATAAAGGTTTGTGTGGAGTTGCTGTGAAGGTCTGAGGCTGTGACCACTTGAACTGGGACCAGATTTGAGCCTCCACTTACCTCAGTGTTGCTGGCGGTGGTGCTCTCCCATGAACTCGCCCTCCCTCAAACTAGACGAGGTGCGGTGGCAG
>NW_022914640.1:0-236 GCF_012274545.1 Fukomys damarensis
TACTTATGCACCGATAATATTCTAACCCTATCACTACCTTATTTTTACAGATAAGAAAACTTAAGCCAGGAAGACATTGGTGCATTTCGTAAGCATTTCCTCCTTTCACCTTTTTGGAAACACTGGGTCACATGATACTCTCTGCAGCACTCTCAAAAAAGAGAATAGGATTGCCATAATTGATTTACATCAGTTGTAATATAATCCTTGGGAGTGGAAAGTTTGCTTCTTGATTC
>NW_022914641.1:0-217 GCF_012274545.1 Fukomys damarensis
TGGTAAACTCACAGAGTTGCAGCACCTTTCTCTGTGGAGTACTTCACATTCATGAAAGGGACCACTTTTGCTTTAAAAGGCTGAGAAGCAACAGAAGCTGTTTCCCGGGGAAAACACCACTTTAAACAGCAGAAGCATTCCGCAAAGTGCTTTCGTATTCTAACATCAAACTAAACCTATCCCCAAGTATACAGAGTTCTGGAGGCTTGTTTGCACT
>NW_022914642.1:0-314 GCF_012274545.1 Fukomys damarensis
TGTGTGTTCAGGAATGTGTTGTTTAATGTCCAGGTGTTTGTAAAATTTCTGTGGTTTCTCTTGAAGTTGGTTTCTAGTTTCAGTGCACAATGATCTCATTAGATACAAGAGATAATTTCAATTCTTTTATATTATTTAAGCAGGCTTTATGGACTAGGGTCTATTTTGGAGAAAGTTATCTGCGCTGATGAGAAGAATATAAATTGTGTTAGAGTAGGGTAGAATGTTGCTTTGTTCAAAGATGTGCTTCAGCCTTGATATTTAATTTGTTTCGTTGATCTATTTGTGGAAGTATGGTATTCCCTATGCCTGTG
>NW_022914643.1:0-1085 GCF_012274545.1 Fukomys damarensis
ACACAGGAGTTTGAAGTAAAAATGAATTGCCAAGGATCTACAACAACTCTGTTGAGTAATCAGAGAAAAAGCACATCCTTCAGAGCACATGCCCTGCCCCACCTCCAGCCTTCTTATATTCACTCTCATGTTCCAGGTACAAAAGCAACTGAGCTGGCGCCAATTCTCTGGTGCTTTTAACAATAACAATAACAAGTAATTTTATGAGATATCTGAGCATATGTGCCAATGATGTTAAGCACAAACATCTGAACAGCATTTAACCCTAACTCCAAAAGGAGGCTGGGTAACAGTACTATTAGGTAAAAAGAATTTAACTAATTCATCCAAGGAAGTCTGACTTGAGAGCACACACAAACTCTACCACATTGCAATTCTAAACACAGTAAGTAGATCTGTATTATTTCCTTCTAATACAGGCTAGTTCAAAATCCTGCATACTTCTACAGAATTGCTATACTCTTATATACAACAACTGCCAAAGACTGAAGTCCTAAGTCAGAGGTTTGAAAGCTTTAACACGGCCACACTCAGTGAAGAAGCCAGGTCCAATCTGATCCCCAAAGACTGCTGCTTCCTGGTACTTGTCCTCACTCACAATGTAGGAGAGCTGGTCTGGGTAGCCAACAGCACAAGAAAGAAGTAATGGACAGTAGTTATTCTGCGATGAAGTTGTACACAGCATGGTTTCTGTTGCGGGGATCTCACTCATTGTTTGCTCTGACATACTGTTAGGAAACACAGGCAGCCCATGGAGAGGCCAGAGCACTGAGGAAGAGACGTGCCAACTCCCACCACACAAGGGAGGCTAGAGCAGATTCCACGGCCACAGCCAGCCCTAGAGATGACCACCATCCCTGCAAAAGCCTCACCACAACCTCCTGAGAGACTGAGTTAAAATCACCCAGCCAAGCTGATGCCTGACCCTCACAAACTGTGAAACGAATGCTTGTCTTTTTTGTGTGGGTTGGATCCAGGGTTGATCTCAGACCTCACACAGGCTAAGCACATACTGTACCAAGGAACATCCCAGCTCATGCTTCTTCTGAGTGTTAAATTTTGGAGTAATAATTGACTGAGCAATA
>NW_022914644.1:0-535 GCF_012274545.1 Fukomys damarensis
CCCCCACCTCTCCTAGGGACAGACCTTGTCATTTTCCCTCCTTTCTCCAGGGACCTTGACATTTCAGCCCACGCCTGGCTGACTTCCCACTCTCAGTACCTGCATCTCTGCAGCGGAGGGGCGGCCAGCAGGAGCGAGTGCTAGGAAACACAATTTTTCTTCAGAGCAGCCCTCGCCAATGGCTCACTCTCTGGATGGGACAATCCTGCCACACAGTCACCCAAATTTCCCTGCCAGAACTGAGGTCCTGTCGCCCACAGTGGAAACTCACATCACTCCAAAAAAGCACACCACACTGGCCATCTTTCTATTCCTGTCTCACTTTCCATTTCCTTACTATATTTGCTCTTCTCAGGAATAAAAACCCACGCGACAAAATCCTTTTCCAGCCTGCTTCTGAGAAAGCCCAAACTTGGATAATCTTGCACTGCTTACTCATTATTTTGCTACACCAGGTCTCTAAGTTTCCACCCACTCTTGAGCAAGGGCCTTTAGGAAGGGTGGTCACTGGTAAGAACAGTCACATCCCCACTGT
>NW_022914645.1:0-2049 GCF_012274545.1 Fukomys damarensis
CTCACAGTTTATGGCATTTCCTAAATTCACATTCAGTTCTGAAGTTATACTATAAAAAGACAAGGGGGAGACTTTTCATTTGGAAACTTTTTACCAGAGAGAAATGAAATATAAACATTGACATTTATCTAAAAAATTTAATAGAAAACACGATTGCCAATAAGTTCTGGATCCTGGTGATTAATAGTGCATTTATCATAAGAATGAAATTACATTGACATGCCTGGGACACTTGAATCTCATTTTTCAATTGTCTTCTCCACCATCTACATTTTAGTAACAATGTCTAGGAAATCATATTATATGGGAAATTTTCAAATATCTTCAGAAATTCCACATAAATTAGTATTAAATCCTTGGCTTTTGGAGCTATGTTTAAACACGTTATTTGATTATGGAAAGGAAATAGTTTAAATGATGCATACACACATTTTAATTTCTTAGCAGAGAGAGTGCACTATATACTTTTTATCTTAAAGTTTTCAAGACTGACCTAATTAATTGACAGAGGATTAAATATGTTTTGGTTCTTTAAGTTTGATGTAAGAAATGTTTTTTAAATTTTAACAGATAAAAAATATGGTCTTCAGAGTATAATTTAGTAATAGTCTTCTTTGTCATTTGCTTCAAGTGTCCTCTGACATAGATTTGACTTGGACACTTCTAGATGTAAAATTATTTCTCTAAGATAAGAGTCCCCAAATAGAAATAATCAGAAGAGCAAAATAAAATAAAAATGATAAGATACAGGGAGGTAGACTGTGGGGATGAGAATAGAATTTAGGAAAGGAGGGGGAGAAAAGAGTGGAGAGAGAAAGGGAATAAAATCATCAAAAAAAATTTTTTGTACCAGGAATCCAACTCAGGACCTTTCACTTGAGAGGCAGGCAGCAGAACTACTTACTAAGCTAAGTCCCTGGCTCAAATCATCAAAATATTATATGTATATGTACACATTTCTCAAGATACGTGTCATTACTATGCATCTCAAATGGAAAACAAAATTATTAAAAATCAGATTAAAATTTAAAACTTATTATATTCTGCCTTTAGCTCTGAATTATTAATGTGTGTTGGAGCACTTAACTTTCTTCTATAGGGTCTCCTTTAAAACTTGTATGTCTAATGCTGGAGACAAATCTAGTTATTGCTGTTTGAAACTGTAGATTTAGTATGAAAAGTACTCACTACTTTTGATTTTAGCCCTATAAATTCACAGCTTACAATAATTCTCTGTCCTTCTGATAAAAGAGGATGGATAACTGAACATCAACATACATTGTTAAAGTCATCAGAAAACTGAACTTATAGGGAAAACTGCTATTGAAAATAGGTTAGCTGGGGCTAGGCAGAATAATAGTCCCCAAAGAAATTCATATCCTAATTCCAAGATTCATAACTTGTGTATATGTAATTTTATACAGCAAAAAGGGAATTAAGGCAGGAGATGGAATAAACTATTATTAAATAGGAAGATTATTCTGGATTATCATTTATGTCTAATATAATCACAAGGGGCCTCAAAACTAGAAGAGGGAGTCAGAAGAGAACCATAGAGATGGCAGTGTGAGAAGGCCAGGAGTAGATAGAAGATTGAGTCTACCAATTAAGGTGAATAGCATCTAGACAGTGGAGAAAAATGAAAACAAACTCAAATACAAAAACAAAACAAAACAAGAAAATGGATTCTACCCTAGAGCATTCAGACAGAATACAATCCTACCGATGCTTAATGATGATTCACTTTAGTCCAGTGTGATATATTACAAATTTCTGACTACCAGAACTTTTAATGTTTGTTTTGTATTAAGATATCAAGTTTATGGAAATTTCCTAAAGTGGCAACAGAAAAACAATACACAGGTGAATCAAGAGAGCCACAGAGGAAAAACATAGCTGAAGTGGAAGCTGCTAGAGCCATATGCTAACTGAACACCAAAGTGTTAATTTGACCGCGATGCTGATGGCTAGGTGTGGATAGATTAAGAGGGAACAAGTCCAGGAACTACCGTGTTAGAGAAGGTCCATGGATTTCATCTCTATGATCCC
>NW_022914646.1:0-210 GCF_012274545.1 Fukomys damarensis
CGCCTGACTTCTGAAAACTGAAGGGCATCTCACAGGCAGTGGGAGGTGGTGATGATAAAGCATCCTTTCTGTTACCACTGATAACAGAGTTTCACAAACTCACATTTTAAATCCACATAAAAGTGAAACTAAGGGTCCTTCCGGTGAAGATTTCTGGCAGGGCAAAGACAGAATGACGTGAGTTTGCAGATACTGTCACGAACCTCTTAA
>NW_022914647.1:0-274 GCF_012274545.1 Fukomys damarensis
TCTCTTCTCTCCCTTCTCTGGCTAGAAAATCATTCTGTTAGCCAAAGAATGACTTAATTGTGATATATGTAGCTTCTGTCAGATATGACATCGTTCCAAGGGAACCTTAAAATCCAGACATCCCTTCTGATCACTAACTCACTGTAAGATGCATTCTGGCCTACAGTGGAGCAGCCTGATACAGGGGCAGCAGCACAGGCTCTGATACCACGATGCCCGGGTTCAAATCCTGGCTCTCACACTTATCTGCTGTATGCCTTTGAACATATCCCCT
>NW_022914648.1:0-214 GCF_012274545.1 Fukomys damarensis
CCTGGGCTCATAGTGAGTTCCAGGTCAGTCTCAACTACACAGTGAGACCCTGTCTCAAAAAAACCAAAGGAAAAAAAAATAGGGCCAGGGATTTAGCACAGTGATGCCACCACCTACCTTGCAAGTGCAAGAACCCGAGTTCGATCCCCAGTACCTAAATAAATAAATAAATAAATAAAACAGAAAATAAGCTGGGTAGGTGGCACACACATCT
>NW_022914649.1:0-1351 GCF_012274545.1 Fukomys damarensis
TCAACACTGGCCATTTCAAAAGGAAGCGAGGCTTGCCAGTGGTCTAGGGTGGAAATTATCACAGCAAGCACAGCATGAGACATGGCTCTGGGCATGTCTGCCCTTGGTGAAGAGGTCAGAAGGTAGCATTTCATGTGGGCTCAGCCTTTGTGCAATGTATCAGATGTTCTTAGGGTATCCAAGTATGTTCTCCCAAATCCAATATGATGAGTTTGTGAATTCTCACAGAATCAGCCTAGTAAGCAGAGATCCGAAGGTTATTGGAAGTAAAATTTCAAGGAATGTGTTCCTAGGTAGCTGTGAAAATAGTTAAAAGGTTTCTGTAGATTTCTCTTCCTAAGTAGCTTTTCACAGTAGCTTTTCACGCTGCCCAGAACCTGATTGCTTGGCACTTCAGACTCATTCACAGAAGCCACAGTGGATCTGTCAGAATCTATCTCTAAAGTCGAAAAAAGTAATAAAGATGCATGAGCAGAGGATTGATAAGTAGAGCAAATATAGAGCTGAAGCACAATCCAGTTTTATACTAACTTTTCTTTCATTTACACAAAAGCCAAAACTTAGATGAGTCCCCGCCCCACAGTAGGCCAGTACTCCAGGTTATTGCTTACATGCTTCTTGGTGTTAGTAATTGTCATTTTCTCTAGTTGAGCGATGAGGGAATCTGAGACTCAGAGAGGTTAGTGTTTGTCTCAAACGTGGTGGTGTGAGGTCTCTAAATCCATAGCCCATGCTTGTTTTATCCCTATTAGTGTTGGGTGATTCCAGGGTACTCGACGAGCTCTGATGAGTGCCTGACTGCCATCTTGGGAAACTCTTTTAGGAAGAGGGAGGGCCAAGACTGTACGTAGCCTTGGTTCATTCATAGCAGTTACAGTTTTTATTTATTTATAATTTCATTTGAGTAAAGGGTTTTGGACATTTTATTTTAAAGTAATTCTTTATTTATTGGAGCGCTGAGAATGAAAAGCAGGATTTCATGTACACGAGGCAGTGTTCTACTGCTGAGCTACATTGCCAGCCTGACCATTTAAAAAGTGCTAAATTTATGACTCCTCGGCTTTTAGCCTTACAGTTACAAATGAATAGGCCAATGATCTTAAATATATTATTTTGCAATCACTTGATCCAAGCTTTGACTTTGGGTTAACCTCTTGTAACTTGGGCGCCTCTGTCATTTGCTGCAAACCCTCTTGGGGCAATGACATTATGCTTGTATCATTGATTTTTGGTGTGATCTTGAGCCAAGTTATTCCTCTCTCTGTCCTCAGCTTCTTACCTATAATAGGAGAATATTGGAAAAAGATGTATATCCAGGCTGTGAAAGTGGAGGGAGGTTGTTGCAGTCCCC
>NW_022914650.1:0-575 GCF_012274545.1 Fukomys damarensis
TGATGAATGTAACTGTATTGTATACCTAAAAGTACCATTAAACTTAATAAAGATAAAAAAGAGTCGATTAGACTACTGGTTCCCTTTTAGATCACATGTTTGTAGACAAAATGCTTAGTAAATAGATATTTCTCAAAAGTAAATAGAAAACTCCAAATCCCAAAGCCTTTACAACGGTGAGTCTGAAAATCACCTACTGGCGAGGAAACGGAGGGGCCGTGGGGTCTTGGTGAAACTGTGTACCAGCAGCTCTCTTTATGATCTCAGCTATTTCCAGCACCCGTGTGTGTATGTGTGAAATACGATCACATTGACAAATGCATGCACCGTACATTTCATGTCAAGGATCCTTTGCAAAACTATAAATGAGGCCTCCGCCTGTTCCTGCAGGTCTAAGGGGACGCTCTTCTCATTTACCATCCTGAGAATAGTGTGTGAGAAGTGGCAAAGGCTAAAGAAGAAGAGGGAGATCAAATCGTGTCCAGGGAGGTTGCAGCTTCAAGTCAAACTGAAAGGGCATTGATGTCTGAGGAGCGTGGCAGCCCTGGGAATGTGCTGTTCTGTCTTCCCTTCAT
>NW_022914651.1:0-663 GCF_012274545.1 Fukomys damarensis
TGTCACTGTACATTATACCTAAAATGCACCAATAACCACGATGAAAAAAAAATTCCCAGAACAGCCACATGGTAAGACATGTGGATGTTTCTCTTGGGCAAGTGACTATTCAGGTTGGGACGTACAACCACCCACTAGGGAAGCAGGGCCACCTGAGCAAGACAAGGCTACCTATGGGGTGGGTCCCTCACGTGGGAAATAGTGTCCTGCTCTGGTTGGTTACAGAACTTGCAGACCGACCTTCTCCAAAGTTGGAGCTTCAATAAGGCCTAATGGCTCCGGCTGCATCTCGCTTATGCCTTCACATCACACAAGTCTCCAACTAGCAGCACAGTCCTATTTTCTAGCCATGGCACAAAGACCACAACCCTCACACAAGTGACTGGAGTTGTGTACCGAGATTTCACTGCACATTCCAGGACAGGGGAGCACACCTGGAACAACTGAAGGCATCTCCAACACAATGAGATCTCAGGCTGAGCCCAACACGATCTTTCCTTACACAGCCCAAATTTACACAGGTGTGAGTATCATACATAAAACTATCAGAATGGTTCTGAATTTAGGGCACACCCTCTCCCAGAAACAATACTGCAGAGATCTGGAGAGTCATGGAACAATACGTACTGAGCCGGAACTTGCCACAGCCATGAGCCAGGGCCA
>NW_022914652.1:0-653 GCF_012274545.1 Fukomys damarensis
GAGGATCTCAGAGAGTTCGAGACCATCCTGGGCTACACAGGGAACTCAAGGCCAGCCTGAAGGGCACAGTGAGACCCTGCCTCAGGCTCCTAGAGTGCTGGGATTGCAGGAGTGGGCCACCCTCTCCCGGCCTGCATTGTCCTCAATGAAGAAGAGCACAGTGCAGCGGAACCCCTAACAGAAGACAGGCTGCTGCCCAGGAGCAGCGGGGCGAGAAGCCCACACCACCTGCGCGAGGAAGCAGGGCGGCCACAGGGTTTGGGGCCCCGCCTGGCTGCTGCAGAGCCCCGGCTCTGAGCACTCACAGTCACAATCTATATTTCTTCTCTGCCCACGGGGCTGGCCGTGGTTATGAGACTCACACTTTCTTGCAGAAAAGTGAATCTTGTTTTTCATCACAGACTCCGAGCTTTATCGTCCATAGCTGACATAAGTCCAGACTCCTGTGAAGCTCAACTCTCCAAGAGGGAGAAGGGAGACAGTGAGGGTTGGCGAAGACCCCTTCCTGAGACAGGCCCTGGGGGAGGAAGGACCTACAGTCCCCAGCTCACGCTCACTTGCTCTCCCTCGTCGGAGTGACCAGGGCACACGGGACCCCTGGTGCACACAGGACCTCCCAGGATACTTGGAACCCCGAAAGCATCCAGTGTCCG
>NW_022914653.1:0-227 GCF_012274545.1 Fukomys damarensis
GCTTGGTACCTTTTGGATTCACAGTGAGGTGGCCTTGTAGGGGCAAATGACTTTATCCACAGCATGTAGGACTGCTTTTAATAAATACAAGTCTCGGGCAACCCATTTTGACACCCCTCCTGTCTTAGGAGCTATTCCTCAGTAAATTTTGCTACTTAAAAAAATTGGGGGGGGGTGCGGGGATTTAGCTCAGTGGTTCCGCCGCCTGCCTTGCAAGCGCAAGGACC
>NW_022914654.1:0-359 GCF_012274545.1 Fukomys damarensis
ACCTCAGTTTCTTCATCACCTCTAAAGTGGAGAGATGCATCGTACTTACTTTATAGGGCTGCTAATATAATTAAAGAAAGTAAATTAGGTAAGCACGTGGTATAAGCTCACAGGAGTAACTTCCTGCCATTCTTCCTGAGCATGAGCATTTGAGTGTTTGACCATGTGAGCTAACGGGAGTAGGTGGCATCTATGGCCTTGGATGCCCACGTCAGGCTGCTTTCCCGCTGCGGCAGTGACTCAGACTGTGGCTGGTGTCACATACTTTACATCTGCTTGGTCTCTTGGCTCGGGTCATGTGTCAAGTTGGCAGCTAATTTTCCTGGCTCTGTGGGTCAGCGTGGATCTCAGAGGCTGAG
>NW_022914655.1:0-1431 GCF_012274545.1 Fukomys damarensis
CCATAATCTGTTTTGGAGAATCTCTGGCCTTTGCCATTGCCTTTGGATGCTGGTTTCCATTTCTTTCAGCCTTCTAGCACAGACTCTTAAGCCTTCTAATGCGGTCCCCTCTGCCTTCTGACACAGACTTGCACTGCTGATCATAGTGAGCTTGCAGGCCTTCAAGCTTGGGCTGCTACTGGATCCTTTCGATCCCCGGTGCACGGCCCACCATTTTGGATTCTCAGGTCTCAGATCCCATCCGTGGCCACTGGGACTCTTCCCATTCTGATCCTGTAAGCTTACCTGGTAAATCTCTTTGCATAATCATACTTTATACTGATTCTGCTCCTCTAGTGAGCCTTAGCTACCATATAAACAGCAGACCTCACTTTAGCCGAGCACGAGTACCCATTTCAAAGAGAGGGTGGACCATCCAAGGAGTGCGGCAAAGCAAAACGAAAGCAATCACAACGTAGCCCTGGACTTCTTCAGGAAAGGATGCTTCTGTGTAGTATGAACTGAAATAGGGAAGCAGAGTGTGATCTTGCTCAGCCTTGGATAGAAATGTGTGCTCATACAGGCTGAAATTTCCCCCACTCTGAACATGCCTGCAAATGGCCACAAGTGTGGACGATAGGCTCACAAGTGAATAGGCCGTGTCACTAACACAGGATGCACAACATGTACAGATCATGAGGTAGTCATGGCAAGGAAACACATTAAATGCAGGACGCACGATTTATAGGATTGCTTTGTAGTAATTACTCAAACAGTCAAATACAAAGGGGTGAAAGAGAGATTAACCACACACTAGTGCCTCAGCCAAGGGCCTGGATCCCAGAAATTTCCCACACAAGTCCAGCTGGAGACTTAGAGCCAGGCAACGTCCTCCTCGAGTCCAGCCAGCGGCCTAGAGCCCACGGCAATGTCTCGTAGTTGTCCATGTTGAGGATCTGCTCCTGGAAGGCCCAAAACTCAGTGGTGGAAGCCAGAAAACCTATGTTGGCGAGAGGAAGGATCTGTGCCACCAGGCTGAGGGATCCACATTGGAGCCAAGAAGTGGTGCTCACGTGGGCTCCTCCTCTGAAGAGAACAGCCTAGTTCACATCAGGAAAACCATCTGCAGCAAGCTTGTCCTAGAAAATCAACAGGCCAAGATCTTCCCCTCCAGGTCTCTTTTTATGGCTGTTGGTAGCAATCTTCAGGTGAATCTTCCGTGCCCAGACCACCCTGATTCAATTCAGCTGGGTGTTACAAGTTGACCATTAGTTAATCCATTACAGAATATATTTATATTTCCACAGTACACAATGTAGAAAATACATTATATGAAGCTATAATTGCTTATGAATGTTATGTGATAATTTATAAAAACATAAGGTCATAAAATTTTAACTTCTAATATTTTATAGTAGTCTGTCATCTTTCTACCTAATAAATACAGAATAT
>NW_022914656.1:0-387 GCF_012274545.1 Fukomys damarensis
TCTAGCAAGCAGTAAGTCCTAAATAAGTGGTAGTTATCATTAGAAAGCATTTCAAATTTCACTGGTTGTTCAAATGAATGAAAACTTAATAGTTTCCAAACTCTGCTCCTCTAAAACAGTATTTCAGAAGATGAAAGAGCAAATATATTCAAGAAAGTGATTCAGTTCTTGACAAATGACTGCTAAAACTCCAAAAAGGTAATAAAAACAAAGAATTTTTAAAAAATGAATAATCAGATCCGGTTTTCGTTTCATTAGACTGTTATAGGCCAAATCTGTTTTATTGTCTCATTTATGTGACAGATGGTGTGACAACTTATTGACCTGATAAATTGTTTTCAGTGATTTAATCATAGTGCAATCATCTTACTGTATTTCTGCTCCCCT
>NW_022914657.1:0-221 GCF_012274545.1 Fukomys damarensis
CTTCCTTGAGAGTGTGTTCCAAGGCCTCTGTCAGTGTCACGGGCTCTGCTGGTTTCCTGACTCCCACTGCCACACCATTAATCTGGGCTGACAACATTTTCTGTCGTGAATGCAAATTTCCTCCCTAGTCGCCCACTCCAGGGAGCTAGGGACTCTCGAAGTAACCAAAATGTCATTTAATTCAGAGTTAACATGCCTGTTTATGGACTAATAAACCTAAC
>NW_022914658.1:0-262 GCF_012274545.1 Fukomys damarensis
CTCTTTGATTGAATATTCACGTCTTTCATTTATCTTGTATTTTTCCATTGGCCAGGACCTCATAAGGTTTGTATGATAACTGCAAGTTTTTTTTTTCCTTCAGGTTAAGTTTATTGGTACTTTTTAGGTATACAGTACAGTTACATTCATCATTGGGATCTTATATCTTTACACGATGTATCTTGGTTCTTATTTTTTTCCCATACCTCTACCCTCCCTTCACCCACTCCACCCTTCCCTGTTTACAAAGACCTTGTTTCCA
>NW_022914659.1:0-211 GCF_012274545.1 Fukomys damarensis
GTTTGTTTGTTTGTTTGTTTGAGACACGGTCTCACTATGTAGTTGAGACTGACCTGGAACTCACTATGTAGTCCATGCTGGTCTTGAACTCACAGTGATCCTCCTGCCTCAGCATCACAAGTGCTGGGATTATAGGTGTGCACCACCCTACCCAGCTTCTTTAGCATCCTTAAAGGCCTGAGCACCTCAGCTTTCTAATGAGTAGGAAACA
>NW_022914660.1:0-207 GCF_012274545.1 Fukomys damarensis
CCCTATTCATCCCATCTTCCCCACACATTTAGCCCTTTTCTTCCCCTTTCATAATGTTAGTTACCTTGTTCGGATCTTATGTACTATTACATTTTATTTACACCGGAGAAACTATCCGGTATTTACACATGTGTAACTGATTTCTTTCACTTATGAGTATATCCTCAAAATGTATCCATTTTCCTATGAATGAATCTAATTTCTCAT
>NW_022914661.1:0-312 GCF_012274545.1 Fukomys damarensis
ATAATGGGGGGACAGAGACCTATTCCTGCACTTGCTGGTTCTCAGTGGTTTCAGCTCAATCCTAAAACCAAAGAGACACATTTCAGGGTAACATGCTCTGGATGCCTGTGGTGCTGATCAGGATACACTCACATGAATAATGTTGGTGTTATCTGACAGGGGTACTTAGTCATTTGAAATTCCTCTTGGCCTCATTCTGAGGGGGTTGAAGACTGACTGAGAGCCTGGATGACTATTTTGGGAAGTAGATGAGGACAGGATGAGAAGGCATCATCTATGAACCAGGAAATGACACTCACCAAACACAAACTC
>NW_022914662.1:0-205 GCF_012274545.1 Fukomys damarensis
AGACATGGGATGCTGGCTGGGACCGGCTGCCTCGCTCGCTCTCTTCCTGTCTGTGGGGTCTGCAGAGCTGTCCTCCGCAGGGTGCAGCTAGCTGGCCATGCGCATGCAGCTGCTGGGTCCCGAGCGCGGGCAGCGGGTCCTACCCTCCAGCCCCACTCTGTACTGACAGACAGAGGTGTCACTAACCTGCAGTGCTCACCATGAA
>NW_022914663.1:0-254 GCF_012274545.1 Fukomys damarensis
GACCTGGAACTCACTGTGTAGCCCATGCTGGTCTCAAACTCACAGCAATCCTCCTGCCTCAGCTTCCTGAGTGCTGGGATTATAGGTGTGTGCCACCATGCCCAGATGGTGTGTTCTATTTTCATAGCAGGTGTGCTATGAACAGATGCATTCCTAGGGCTTTCATATTAACCCCTGGCATCGTCTGTAGCTATGTTGGCCTCAATTTGAACTTTTTATAACTATATTTTGAGCGTTATCAATCATTTCTTAGT
>NW_022914664.1:0-244 GCF_012274545.1 Fukomys damarensis
TGGGCTTTAAGGCAACCAATGACATTTTTTTCTGTAATCTTTCCCATCATAGGTCTCAGAGCTCCTCACCATGGATGGGATGGAGGTATGATTTAAGCTTCTTGTGGCCTTTAATAGTAAAAGTATTCACAGGAATCACTCACAAGGAATTTTGTTTTTAGACACATGGAATATTCTTCCTCTTCTTACAATATCAAATTAATAACTACAAAGTGAATTAACTCAAAGTGTCCTGCCTGGGTCA
>NW_022914665.1:0-248 GCF_012274545.1 Fukomys damarensis
GACCCCACAAGCCAAGTGCGTGTCTCTGGCGCGCCTGGTCTCGTGGAGGCGGGGCTGAGACTCCGTCCACACAGAGAACAAGCCAGATGGTCCTCACACCTTCAGCCGTGCCTACTCCTCAGCTGACTAAATCCGCATCCCGCCGCTCCAGTTCTCAAACACATCTCACATCCACCCCACTGGGTTCCATCTCCACCCTCAAGAACTCAGCCACACCACCATGTTCTCACTCCGATCACTACTACAAA
>NW_022914666.1:0-358 GCF_012274545.1 Fukomys damarensis
AGTCTCCCTCTGAGCCCTCCCATACTCCCATGACATGGCCCAGCAAGTTCATGCTCTATATCTTCATTTTCTGATTTGGGAGATGAAGGGTCTCATGAGGCTCCTCTTTTTTAAGACATTTACTTCAGTAAGTTTCCACATATCTAATCCTGATTTGGAATTACCTTCGCATAGGACCCAACCCAACCCAAGAACTTACTGGTTTTTCTGCAAACCTGACTCACTCCCAAGAACCCAGGAAAGCATTTATATTTCTAACCTCAAAGTCAGGGTTCCCTTCCCATGATCAAGCTATTGCTGGTTATCAATTCTAATCAGATCTCTGCTTTATGCCAAATGCTATCCAAGCAGAGCTGGC
>NW_022914667.1:0-227 GCF_012274545.1 Fukomys damarensis
GGGTCACTTAGGTTGGGAGGTGGGATCACAGGTAGTTTTTCAGTCTTCTTGATTCATTTTCCCGATTCCAAGACCAGTGGGGGAACTAGCCACACTGCAGTCTTAAAAGAATGGGTTCGTTTTTATAGCAATGGGGTATTCATACAAGATTTGATTGTACGTCATGGACAATTATTGGGGCAATCTCACTTTTCTGGTGATAAGATACTCCAATATATACAAAGAGT
>NW_022914668.1:0-222 GCF_012274545.1 Fukomys damarensis
CTTTAAATATCTCTTTCACCTTAATACTTATGACTGACGTTTCTACGGCATTGACAATAACAACGTCCCCCTTATTCAACTGTATGGTCTGTGTCTACTCTATTATTTGGACCTTGCCTGGCATGATAGTATTCTAGACAGTCTTCCACTTAAGAAACTTGGACTTAGGAGTTTTCAACTTTACAATAGTGAAAAAGCAATATCCATTCAATAAAAACTGTA
>NW_022914669.1:0-345 GCF_012274545.1 Fukomys damarensis
ATCATTTAACACAAAAAATGAAGTTAAGATCTCATTACCCTTTCTTTTATTTAAGAGAAAGAAAGTCCAAAAGGTGCTTTGGGTGGTTGATGTGGGCACCTCACAAAGGTAAGGAACCATCAGAGTGCATCAAATTGGTGTTAAGATTTAGCATAAACACACAGTTATAAATTGGGAGAGTGGTAACATACAAACATTCATTCCACAACAACTTCCTTGGAAAATATTTGTTCAAGGATTTTGTCTTTTTTTAAACCAAAGATCTTTCCTTTTTGTTTTTGTTTTATTCTGCTATTGAGTTTTAAAAATTATTATATATTTTGAACATTAACTCCTTGCCAAATA
>NW_022914670.1:0-232 GCF_012274545.1 Fukomys damarensis
AACAAAGAAAAGCCCAGGTCCTGATGGATTCACTGCTGAATTTTACAAGAAATTTAGAGAAGAACTATGCCTTTACTCTTCAAACTTTTCAATGAAATTGAAAGGGAAGCTATACTTCCAAATTCATTCCTAGAAGAAAGTATCACTTTGATCCCCAAACCAGGGAAAGAACTAAAAAAGAGAACTACAGGCCAATCTCCTTAATGAATATAGATGCAAAAATCCTTAATAA
>NW_022914671.1:0-219 GCF_012274545.1 Fukomys damarensis
ATAATAAGCAGACCAGAGTCCCCTGGAAAAGACAATTCCCCTGTGCATTCTTTGGATCCGGCTGCCATGCTGACACACAACTTGCTGACTCCTGAATTAATAAATCCACGCACATTTCAATGCTCTGTGTGCTTTCGCTGCAAAGGGAACAAAAGCGAAAAACAACAAGCCTTCGTTTTTGCCCAGCAGTAACATGGCAGAGATGAGGAAGACACACAG
>NW_022914672.1:0-202 GCF_012274545.1 Fukomys damarensis
AAGAAAATGAACACCTCTTCTCCCAAACTCTCATTCTCAAAGTCCACATCAAGAAATAATAATAACTAATATTTTTGGATGAAGAAATATATCCTTTTTAATAAACAATAGTTACATTGTCAGATGTTGCTTCCACTCTGAAACATTCTGTACACATATTGTTGGAATGTCACTCCAATTGCATGCACTAAATGACCATAAC
>NW_022914673.1:0-275 GCF_012274545.1 Fukomys damarensis
CTCTCAGGTGAGAAGTAGCTGTGGGAATTGGAGGCGACTGTTGGGTGCTAGCAGCTTCTACCATAGGTACATTGGGGTTCTGCGAGAGGCCATCAAATGCTCTTGTGCCATTTGTTTATGTTTCTCGGGCTCTTTGGTATCTGTTCTACTCTTTTATCTTGTGAAATCTTCACAGGAACCCTATCCAGGGCATGCTCGGTGAAATTAAGTCATTTTCTAATGTCTCACTCCGTAAGTGGCAGAAATGGAATTGAGGAGTAGATGATTTTAACTTC
>NW_022914674.1:0-923 GCF_012274545.1 Fukomys damarensis
CAAAAAAAAAAAAAAAAAACTACATCCTTTCTTCCTCAAATAAAATGACTCACCCACTCCTACTCTTAGCTTCCCAAGCCTACAAAATCCCTCTTCATTCTGCAGAGCCCATATTTATGACTATGCTTTCCACAAACCCTTCCTCTAGCTTACCCTGACTTTTGTTTGTTTGTTTATTTTTGGTTTTGTTTTTGTTTGTTTGTACCAGGTACCGAACTCGGGGCCTTGCACTTGTGAGGCAAGCAGCAGAAGCACTGAGCTAAATCCCCAGCCCCTTGCCCTGACTTTCTGTCCTTTGTTGTTTGTATCACTTGCACTCTTTGAGGTGTTCTTCGTTTGTTTATGTGTGTTCTTCTTATCTACTGAGGTCAGCTGTCACCTTTCTATGTACACAGCCAACTTATGTCATTCTTAGTAGTTAGATATTCTATAAAGTTAGATGTTCTATAAAGTTATTTTGAATTAACAAATACTGAACCAACTGTGAAAAAAGGAAAAAAATGGAAACAAAGTCTTTTTAAATAGGGAAGGGTGAAGCGGGTACAGGGAGAGCAGGGGTATGGGGAAAAATAAGAACCAAGACATACCATGTAAAGGTACAAGATACCAATGATAAATATAACTGTATTTGCTTTAAAGCAAATAACTGTGTTTGCTTTAAATGTACCAATAAACTTAAGGAGGAAAAAAACCAAATACTGTACCATTGTTCCAAGGAAAATATAGGGTTAAATTCCTTTGAGCCCCAACATTTTCACCAACCAATCAATGCCTAACTTAGTTTTCTATGCATTTCTCTTTTAAAGATACCTTATTTAATAGATGTTGTTGATTCATTGAACTAAGGGCTAATAGCACTGGAACTCATGCCCTCAAATGCACCTTATCCAACACTTGTATTTTCTCCATAAAACATCATCACA
>NW_022914675.1:0-234 GCF_012274545.1 Fukomys damarensis
TGGGTTGTGGTTTTCATACTTAGTATCAGCATGAGATTGTGTCTTATGTTTAGCCACAGTGCATGATTTGAAGTATTGTCCTACGGGAATTTAGGAATCTGGTTGTGTGTTAGGGTGAGGATTAGTAGTGGTGAGTGTGATATGGAAGGAATTCAGGTACCAGAAAATCTCCATGTGAGAATTTATTTGAATACAGTGAGGTTTTTGAAGGTAGGAGGTACTGTGGTTTTCCAA
>NW_022914676.1:0-491 GCF_012274545.1 Fukomys damarensis
TTTTTTTTTAGCATTTGCTGATTTGTTATCTATATTCCATCTCAAATTTAATGACCATTTCATCTAAGTTATTAACTAGTATATTCATATTGGTACCAATAATTAACATCCACAGCCAACCATAAAAGCTAACAGTTATTACTTACTGTGTGTCTGGTAATCTGTTAAATTACTTCCCTGTATTAGCTCAATAAATCCTTATACCACTGTGAGAGAGAGAGGTCTGTAATCATTCCCTTATTTACAGGTGGGGAAACTGCAGCATAGGCAAGGCAAGTAATTTCCTCAAAGGCATGCTTACTCCAATGAAATACCAGAGGCAACTAACTTTATAAAGAGAAAATGTTTATTTAACTCAGTTTTGTTCGAAGTCCAAGATTGGGTGTGGGGGTGGTTTGACCTCTACTTAGGGCAACACATCATGGCAGGGGAAGGGTTAGTAGAGCAGACAGTCTTGTCCCAAGCCTGGAATCAGAGCCAGAGAGACAGAG
>NW_022914677.1:0-237 GCF_012274545.1 Fukomys damarensis
TTTACATGTCCTTTTAAAAATTTTGCTCTTTACATTATTTATATTTGTGTTTTTCATATCTGAAAAACCGTGTAATATTTAAGCTTGTGTCTGATTTGTTTCACTTAACATTATAGTCTCAAGGTCCATCCATTTTCCTACAATGGCTCAGATTTATTCTTTTTTATAGCTGAATAGTACTCTATTATATATATACATCACAATTTCCACAGAAGTGTTTCGGGGACTTTGAATCTA
>NW_022914678.1:0-423 GCF_012274545.1 Fukomys damarensis
ATATCCACAAATTTGAAAAGACAATTAAAATACTGCTTTTTTGAAATCTTTATTCTTTTGGGTATTTTGAGACAGGGTCTTGTGCAGTTCAGGCTGGCCTTGAACTCACTATGCAGGTCAGGCTGGCCTCAAACACGGATCCTCTTGTCACAGCCTCCCGAGTGCTAAGGTTATAGGCATGAGTCACCATGCCTGGCTTCTTTTTCCAATTACATATTATTATGATACTAAATTTTCTTTACTTTAGCCCCCACAAAAAAAAAATACTATAGAGCATTGTATGTAGAAGCAAATGAGATACTGTCTTTATGACAATATAAAAGATAACAAAAACGTAAAATAATGCTAATCCCTCCGAATAACTCACACTGAGCTACATCATCCCTAGCCCTTTTTAAATTCGTTTTTATTTTGAGACACTAA
>NW_022914679.1:0-278 GCF_012274545.1 Fukomys damarensis
CTTTATTAGTTTCTGCAATCAAACCCACGTAGATATGACCTTACATATTTAGTACGATGTGTTGCCCCTGTATACATGGAAAACAAAATAAAAATTAAAAAATTAACATTTCTAGACCAATATGGCTGTCCATTTTCTATTATACCTTTTGATCCTGTCTACACTTGCACTTTCTCACACCAGAGAAACTATTCAGCATTTACACATCTGTCCTATTTATTTCATGTAAGCATATTGTCTCAATGTATATCCGTTTAGCTATAAATGTCTATAATTTC
>NW_022914680.1:0-215 GCF_012274545.1 Fukomys damarensis
GAGGCAATTTAAAGGATTCTATGTAAAGAGCAGATCTTCTCGGTCTTTGGCTAATATCAGCTGTACTGTCTATGTAAAGAAAGGGGAAACCAGGTTTGGGGATCAACTTACCCACTCCACTCATCTCCACCAGAATCCCCATCTCTTCAGACGCTCAGGTTGCTGTGGAAATGCAATCCATGAGATTCATTTTAGGATCAGAGAGATGCAGTCCA
>NW_022914681.1:0-208 GCF_012274545.1 Fukomys damarensis
TCTAGCAAATGTATGCTTATTCCCTCTTCTTAGAAAAGAGGACAGAAGCAATTCCAATTCATTAGAAGTGATAACAGCATGGGTTTTCAGTCTTGCCTGCTGAGGCTTGTGTTAACACTTTCTCTCTGTCAAAGGACCTGGGCTGCTGTACCTCCTGCTGGGCCTCTAGATTGCAGACACCATGCTAACGGATACACATGGGTGAGAC
>NW_022914682.1:0-210 GCF_012274545.1 Fukomys damarensis
GGACTCAGTCCATAGTCGGCTGGCCCCAAGGCAGAAAGGGCATTGTGGGAGGGCGTAGCTGAGGAGAGCTGCTCACAGCATGGTGGCCAGAAAACTGAGATGGAAGGGTGAGCCAGATCACACCCCTAGTGAACCACCCTTTCTGTCTAGGCTTTACCTTCTAAAAGCTTTTTTAGCTATGGACTCAACTGATGAGTATTTTAACACCCA
>NW_022914683.1:0-2072 GCF_012274545.1 Fukomys damarensis
TGTCTTTGAATATTGCTCCCCTTTCTCTCCTACTTTGATTCAGTAAGCTCAGACTCCTCCTCTTCTATTCTGTTTGCCTTGACAGTCCATGTCTGCAATACTCTGAGAGTAAGCAAGACTGTGAGATCTGAGAGAATACCTTAAAACTCTCACAGCTCTCCCTTCGTCCTTTTGCTGCAGCCACACGGGCCTTCTTCCCACCCCTGATACACACCTAGATTTGCTCTGCTGATGGCTCTTAGAATTGCTTTGCCCCATGCTTTATGTCTCAGTCATCCCTAGGAGATTCTGCCTCTGACCTCCCATCCTACTCCTTACAAAGACTTTCCTTTCTTCAGTGCCGTATGAGATCAATGATTAAAAATAATTTGGAATATTTTCATTATGATTGTTCAGCCAGCTTAGACCGGCCTTAGTTGCCCTTTCTACACCAAGTAGGCAATCCTATTTGAAGGGAATTGCAGACTAATGGTTTAGGCATCAAATCTTTGTACATGATGATGAAGGTTTGCTTAACTTCATGTAGTTCTTTTCAAGCACTCTTGCATGTCATTTTGCATGCATTACCTTGTCCCTCCCCAGGAGTGCAGCTTCTGTAAGATAAGATGCAGCGTTGGGCAAATAAGTGGAGAAGCAGTGATGCTTGAGTCTATCAAACATCATAGCAATGCTGTAGCACAGAGATCACCTAGTTTTGTTGCCTCTTTCTCAAATACTCTTTCTCCCTCAAAACAAATAACTGATTGTATTTATAGTTGCTTGGTGCAACTTCTGAGACAACAGAAATTTATGAGACCATTTGGAGTGGTATGGGCCAGACTTGAGCCATCTGACAGATTTGGGTTAAGCTACTGAGTACTTGCACCTTGTTCTCTCTTTTGCTTGTCTCAGTCCCTGATGGTCAGCTATTTTTTCTCTGCAATGCTTCAAAAACTTCCACTTCTCGTGTGACATCCAGTATCTGGCATAAACTTTACCCTTCTCCCCTCCTGCCTCATGAATTGAATCTTAAACCTGCTTCTTTGACCCAGGCTTTCCAGCCTTCTTAGTTGCCTGGATACATCCTTCCTAGTGTTGCGCCCAGCACTACATCTGAGGTGCCCCACCCTTTGCCTACCATGTAGTTCTGGGGTCACACTCCGTCCTGCCAATCATTCTAACCATCACAGCAGGAGCCACCTTCTGATCACTTGTTTGTCACTTTGACTGAGGCATAGCAGCTCTTTTGTGTATGCAATGATGGCTGGTAGATGGCGGGTGAGGAATTTCAAAACCCAAATAATGGCCCAGACCCATAAAAAAGAAATGTTGTATATTAAACTTTTTCACTTGAAACATACAAAAATTGATCTTCAGTTTGCCAGTCTTTTGACACAGGCCCAAGACATTCTCTCCTGTTCTCTCCTCACCCTCACGTGGGCCTGCTGATGGGAGTTCTGCATTGTCGTTCTGCATAAATCACACAGCCATTAAGCAACATCCATGATTTTCATTTTCTCCAAAGTGGAGCAAGAACTTAAAGACTTGCAGAGCAATCTCAGAAGAGAATCCATCTAAATTTTAATGATTTTTCCCAATCTGATACATTTGTCTAACTCACACCTAATTTAACAGCAATTACTTTTTAGCAAATCGCCTTCATCAAATCTTTCCAAAGCATTCAACGTGGTTTTCAGACACAACATCTTGCTTTCTTCTAACACTAATATTTCACTAGTTTACATACTATTTAATGAAACCGAGCAATTACAGTAACAGATGCAACTAGTTTAAATAGAAACGAGGATGACTACACCTGGTTCTTGGGGAGCATGCGGTTCCATGGGATGAAGCAAAAGTTCATGGGCATCCTACTGAGCATTCTCTGTCTGGTGTAGAAACTGCTGACCCTGGAAAGTATAAAGGAGATTCCAGTGTGGTATGGAGTTCTGTGGTAAAAGTGAAGGCTGATTACCAGAAGAAGTTGTCTATGGAAAGGATGCTTGCTCTATGTCGTAAACTCAGAAAATAGGAGGCTGATTCCATGGTTTCAACGTGTCCCTTAAAGATCACTTGTGAGAAAGTCAGTCTCA
>NW_022914684.1:0-705 GCF_012274545.1 Fukomys damarensis
CAGAATTCCACAGTCAAGAAGCACTCCTCTCGGTGCCCTTTCTTGGGAGAAGCGTTGTATCAAAATGTGAAAAGAATTTGTGGTGCAAACAGAAATCCACGCACCCGACCACGGGGCAGTTCTTTCTCTCCAGCTGTGTGGGTGGCCACATCTTACCTGGGGGTTGTGAGCGCCCACCGGGCCTGGCCTTGGCTGTGGAGGAAAACAGTGCACCCCACCTGGGTGAGCAGGAGACAGCGCAAAAGCCTGAGTCTGCCGAGGACGCCGTGTCCCGGAAGTGGATGTGGTGCGATCTGTCTGTCTGTCTGTCCCAGCTGCCGCTGGTCACGGCACCTCTGGACCACCAAGACATAGCCACCCTCATGAGAGGCTGAGTGCTTGCTTAGCAGCGGCCTAGCAATCTGTGCCTTCCTGTTTTCAGGGTACCAACTTCTGTTTTTCGTGTTTGTTTGGTACTGGGGATCGAACTCAGGACCTTGTTCTTGCAAAGAAGGTGCAGTGCCACTGAACTAAATTTCTAGCCCTGCTTTTTATTTTTAAGACAAGGTCTCACTATGTTGTGTAGTTTAGGCTGAGAATTGTGATTCTCCTGCCTCAGCCTCCCGAGAGCGGGGATTACAGGCATATGCTACACCACCTAGCATTCTTTTCTCTTTTAATATAGTACTGGGGATCGAACCCAGGACTTGTGCATTCTCGGCGCAC
>NW_022914685.1:0-202 GCF_012274545.1 Fukomys damarensis
CAAAAGGACAACAGCAGAGGTGGCGGTGCCAATGGTGCCTCCTTGGCTTTTAGACCAAAAGACGTTGAAGCCATCCTTTGTCACTCAGGAACATCACTCCTTCTTACATTTCTTCAGCTTTATTGTGTTAAAAATCCAGGTCTCTATCAAAAACAGTTGAAGCAAATAATTTCCTTGAGGAAAAAGTCAATAATTACTGTAA
>NW_022914686.1:0-569 GCF_012274545.1 Fukomys damarensis
GAGGGTACCGTGAGTGTTAGGGCCATGACAAAGCTCAGCTGTCATATTGCCGATGAGTTAGCACTCCGGAACTGTGGTCACGGTTCCCAGGTAGGGGTGCATTGTGGGAACTGTGGAGACAGCAGCAACAGGCTAGGGCCTGGGTGTCATGCCCATCCATTCAGGACAGTCTCCTGGCTCCGGCTTAAAGAATCAAGTGAGAGGAGGCGCTGAGCACATTGAGGACTTTGTCCCTCAGTCCTGGTGGCACTGGGTGGAGGGCATCAACCATATTCATGACCACATCCCAGAAGTCAGCAAGTGCGTGAGTGGATACTCTGCCTTTCACCATTTCGCATCCTATTAAGAGATTTAATCACTGTAGCAGCCATTTTGCCTTTGTCAGTGGTTTTCATGTACATCAGAGTCTTACCCAACTATTGCACAGAAATTTTGAACAGTTATAACTCCATCTCCAGACTTTTTCGCCATCCTTCCAGCTGTGTAAATCTGTGGCCTGCAGCAGCCTCCTAAGTCTCCTCAGTGGCACTGGGAACTCTTTTCTCCCATCAGTTCCTGGAGTTTCCACT
>NW_022914686.1:762-1176 GCF_012274545.1 Fukomys damarensis
AGACGCCCCTTCCTTCTTATCTACTATTTCCCTGCCCACCAAGCTCATGCTGGTGACTCCCCTCATTCCTTGGATCTCTCTTCCAAATTCCCAGTCCATTGGCTGCGTGGCAGCATCACGTTTACTCCTACAAGCCCACCGGGTAGGCTTCTGTGCCCCTTGAGCCCCTGCAAGAACAGGTGCCCAGTGAACTCTCATCTTTCCTCACAGCCAAAAGTCCTTCATGATCTGGCTGCATCTTATTCCCATCCATGCTCCTCATTTTCCTGCTTCTTCCTTACATCACTTTCCACAATACAGTAGCACATATCCCATGTCTCTCCTTTCCTGCCTTTTCATTAGATGGGGGAATACCAGAGTGACGTAAAACTGTTGAAATGAAATTTGGATTGAGCCAAATTGGGAATCCTGTGC
>NW_022914687.1:0-291 GCF_012274545.1 Fukomys damarensis
CCGCCCCTGCCCCCGCCCCGCCCCCGAGTACTGGGATGGCAGGCGTGTGTGACACACCGGGCTCTGGGAGCAGTGCACGGCGGGTGATGGATCTGGACTCTGTGGCCCTCTGGGGCCAGCGCTGCAGGCCAGCAGGTGTAGGAAGCCCGGGGCCCAGCCCCGACCCGCACTCCCCACCCCCAGTCTGGCACACTTCCGCGGCGCAGGCTCCTAGAGGAAAGGTGCCGAGGCTCCGCCACCTCACCCTCCCAGGTGCTCGCACAGCCCGCGGGCGCCCCCTGCCTGCGCAGG
>NW_022914688.1:0-576 GCF_012274545.1 Fukomys damarensis
AATAATAATAATAATAATATGAGAAATCCTTCTTTTTAAACTCTATGGAGGAATCATATTTTCAACAATCTCCAGAGAAGACTACCAAGAATCTCAATTTATAACTCTCAGGTCTTTAAGAATTGGCATAACTATTTAAATCAGCCCAAAACTGGAAACAACCCTATGTGTCCATCAACTGGTGAGTCAATAAAGAAAATATGATACATACAGAGAATGGAATACTACTTAGCCATAAAAAATGAACCCCAGTCATTTGCAACAAAATAGATGGAACTGGCGACTGTTATGTTAATTGAAATAAGCCAGACAGAGAGAGACAAGTACCACATGATGTTACACATATGTAGAAAATAAAAAATAATTGACCTCATGGAGATTGAGAATAGAGGAGGGTTGACAGAACTTGTAGGGTGGGGAGGACGGGGACAGGATGATCAATGGATACTAGTTCACAATTAAATAGAAGCAAAAAATTCTGGTGTGTTCCTCCATAGCTGGATGTATACAGAAGACAATAATGCATTGTACACTTAAAATAAGGCTAAAGAAAAGAATTTGAGGTTTCACATAAAG
>NW_022914689.1:0-231 GCF_012274545.1 Fukomys damarensis
TTGTATCATAGAGAAAAATTAAATTATATCTTATCCCTGGAGTTCAAGTATAATTTAATTCCATATTTATTCACTTGTGATATTTCTACATTTATTTGAAGTGTTATGTTATGTTATTCTATAGAAGTTTTTCCACCTTAATAATGAAAACCACTTCACTAATTTTATCAAGATTTTCCAAAATCTATTTCAAGTTATATACACAAAATAGTCGAAAACCTCCTAGTACTA
>NW_022914690.1:0-362 GCF_012274545.1 Fukomys damarensis
TTCTCATTTCTTCCCCTTGTCCCTGCCCTCCCTTTCTGTGCTTTTTATATGAAAGAACCATACTCATAGATCCACAACTTCTGTGTTAACAAAGGCTGCCTTGCTATGACTGCCCGAATTCCGTGAATTCAGTAAAAATATCACTCCCATACTGGACTCATGAAGACAGCACATATTATATTTGTGAAGATTCATTATGTTGAATTTAATACTCAGTTTTCCAAGTTATCTGGAATCATTTTGTAGATAAATTAGCTAAAAAAATGTCTACTTTTCTTTCTTATCACCTATTTCATCAATAGTTTAGGATAGGATATATTGTTAAGTGGAAACATTTATAAAAACTAACTCTTATTTTTCAT
>NW_022914691.1:0-621 GCF_012274545.1 Fukomys damarensis
TAAACTCTTAACTGCAAGCCTCTGTACAAATGAAAATAAATTAAAAGCTTGCAGCATTCAATGACAATTTCCATGCCAAAAGTTACAAACTGGAGGATAGCAAAAATGGGACCAATGTAGGATGCAAATCCAGAAGGGAAATCATTAAATCCTATAGTTACATGTCCAGCATTACTGGTAATCTGTGGAAAGCTGTGAAGTCCAGCGGGCTTGTGTGGCTCATTATAGCTTCCCTGGATTCTCTCTGGGGCTGGCTCTGTTCCTTCCTTGAAGTTGTCCTGCGATGCCTCAAATTCCTGGTTTCTCCAGCCTTTGGGGTTTTCCACAGCCCCCTTGACTTCTCACTCACAGCTTCCCTCACTGCCTTCTCAAGGGCACACTGCCTGGCCTTGTAGGCCTCTGAAACCTGGATAGAAGCCTTCCTGACTCCACAACTCTTGAATTCTGCATACAGCTAAAAGCAACACCACATAGATAATGCCTAGGTCTGCTGCCACCTGGAGCAGTAGCCAGCTTCCTTCTCTCTTGGTTCTAGAGGTTGAGGGCCTATGATCCCAATCCCAAGGAATAACTTTCCTAAGGCCACTGCAGTTCTGGAACATGGTGCTCTGGGGCTCTTTC
>NW_022914692.1:0-965 GCF_012274545.1 Fukomys damarensis
GCCAAGACCCTGAGCTGCCAGCTTAGTGTAGAAGGCAGACCTACACGTGAAATGTCACTCCAGTTACAGGACGCTGGGAAAGATGTACGCAGAGTGCCAAGAGAGGAAAGATGCAAATAGCTTTACCTTGAAATGGAAGATGGAAGGGCATAACCAGCAAAGACTTGCTGAGAATGGGATCTAGCAGCCAGAAAAAGAACAGTGCATCATTTTAGGCCAGCAGGAAGTGTGTAACGGGGAGCAGATGCCTCTTCGGAGTTTGCTGTTTGTGTTGCATGCTGGAGGAAGATGCTGTGGTAGAAAGGTTAACTTGTGTCTATCTTGAGAGTACCCTGGGAGTCAGGGTGGCCAGGGTGAAAGTAAGAAAGTATGGATCTCTTGCAGAGATGACAGGAAAATCTGGAATTTCTGACTTGAGTAGCTGGGGCTGGGAGGCTTTCTGGACAACAGGATGAGTGTGAGAAAACCCTTGGGGAATTGAGCTGGCCCAGAGGGCTGTGCCCGTCTTCTGTGGGCTCTCCTCTGGCCCTGATTTCCCTTGTACTAAATTAGCAGCTGTGGCTGGGACATAGAGAGTTTCATATCGTACCCCAGGGAGTTAGGACTTTTTTCTCTAAGCAGCGAAGAGTCCCTGAAAGGTTCTAAGCAGGATAATAATGTGAGCAGATTTGCATTTGGAATATTACAACAGCAGCAAAGTGTAAGCTAGTTTAGAAGGGTGCCAGTGCCTGCTCTAAGCCCAAAGGAGAGAAGAACACGGTTGATCTGTGCTGAGTTAGAATAATGATAAGTCATATTTCCTGTGTGCTTGCTGTGTCCCAGGTGCTTTTACATTTACAAACTCATTTAATCCTCACAACAGCACTAGGAAGTAGACACTCTTACTATTAGCATCTGCATCCCATGAGAGAACTGAGGCACAGTGACATTAAGTGATTAATAAAGTAGCTGGGATTTAAATACAA
>NW_022914693.1:0-211 GCF_012274545.1 Fukomys damarensis
TTCCTTCCTTCTCCCCCACAGATCAGTGCATCGATGACTGAAAAGGCAGTGAGTATGGCTGGGAAGGGGTGGATGAGAAGTCAGGGAGGGGGAGGCTGGGGGTCTTGAGGCTGCCTTTGTTCCTCCCTTCCCCGAAACCGGAAGCTGTGTCATCCTTATTCTGCTGCCCCTTCTCAGGAGCTTCCTGTCTCTTCAACCGCTGTTCTTATCA
>NW_022914694.1:0-298 GCF_012274545.1 Fukomys damarensis
ATAGACCTCTGCAAAGGTGACTGAATCCTGAGGGCACTAAGCAATCATGGGTTAGCCCATCGATGAGCTTGGAGCTAGCTGATGGGCTGGTAGGAGGCGGGGCCTATTTGGAGGAAATCGGTTATGGGGCATAACCTTGGGGACTATATCAGGTCCTTGGCCCCTTCCTGCCTGGCTCTTCCTCTCCTCCTTCCTTCCTAGCCACCATGAACTAAGCAGCTTCCATCTGTTATACCCCTCCACCATGCTATTTCTTCCTTGAAGCCAGGTAACCATGGTCTGAACCCTCTGAACTACG
>NW_022914695.1:0-257 GCF_012274545.1 Fukomys damarensis
CACCTTCTGGTGGTTCATTTATTCCACTTCTTCCTCCACACTCCCAAGCTCCTTCGACATGTCAGCCCTTACACCGTGTGCTGGACACAAACAATAAGTAATGCATGTGGGCTGCTTCCAGCCGCTGCTTGCCTTCTCAGAGGCCCATGCTGCAGGCTAGTGAATGTTGATGACCAGCTGACAGGTATTCTGGGCTCCACGGCAATGATTTTCCACATTGTGATTTAACAAAATAAAGCTAGATGGAATCAGCCACT
>NW_022914696.1:0-222 GCF_012274545.1 Fukomys damarensis
CAGACTGCAAACCTAGTGCTTGGTTCCACCTACATCCCTGGTGGGTCTTCCTACCTCAATTATGTGGGCCTACATATGAAAGAGCCAGATACACCTCAAACTTAATCTGCTAGATGATTCTTACTTAGGTCAGGCTGACGTATCACAATTAACTGTTGTACTTCTCAACTTCTCTGCAGAGAAAACATTTTTTTTGTATGTTAAAATAAAAACAACATCCAA
>NW_022914697.1:0-1481 GCF_012274545.1 Fukomys damarensis
TTTTTTTTTTCTGAGATGCGAGGATGGCTCCACACATATCAATCAAAAAATTTAGACTCCACCATTAAGAGAATGATGAACAAAAGTTGTATGACTGTTAATAGGTGCAGAAGAAACATTTGACAGTAATAAACATTGTTCTGATTTTTATAAGTTTGGTATTGAAGGAACTACCTCAAGGCAATATAGACCATACACATGTTGAATATTCCTAATTTAAAAATCCAAAATCTGAGACGCTTCAAGTTCTGAAACTTTCTTAGAACTACTGCTACACATAGAAAACTCTACACCATCATAATTTTTCATTCACGAAATTATTGTATAAAATTATCTTCAGGCTATGTTTATAAAGTGCACCAGGGGTGATTAAAACATACAATGAATGTTAAAACATAAAATACTTATTACACTAAAAGACATATTGCCAGTAATGATGAGATAAGTTCAAAGGGAGAGTATTTCAAGTATTTTGTGGGGATTATTGGGAAAGTGTTTTGTGCTTAGGCCCGCCTCTCACAACCAGATATCCCACAAGATATCTCATTACATAATATACATTAAAATTCTAAAATTTAAAAAAGTGGACCCAATCACTTTACATTAAGGATACTCCACTTGCATTATTAGTCTAAAATTGACAATGACTTGATGGTGAGAGTTGAAAAGTTTTCCTCTAAGATCAGGGTTAAATAAAAAAATGTCCATTATCTTAGTCCATTTCCTGTTGCTATAATAGGACACTTGACATTTGATAAATATAGCACCCTGTGCTTAACTCTCAAGTTCATGTCCTCACAAATCAAATATATATATGAGTTTTTCTTTATTTGTTCACTTGTTTGATATGATTTTTTTTATATATACAGGGTCTCACTACATAATTCAGGCTGGCTTAGACGGTGTAGGCCAGACTGGCCTCAAACTCATGGCAATATTCCTGCCTCAGTCTTCTGACTGCTGGAATCAGAGGCCCGAATATGTCATTTTCGCCTTGTCTTAGTCAATTTCCTTGTTGCTGGGACAAAATACCTGGCACCTGAGACTTATAGGACAGGTGTATTTTGGCTTTCAATTGCAGTCCACAGTCAGCTGGTTCCAAGGCAGAAGGAGCACAATGGCGGGGCCTAGACAGAGGGAAGCTGCTCACACCAGGGCAGCCAGGAAGCAGAGAGAGCAGGGAGGAGCCAGTGAAGGAGATGGGTCCTCCCAGGCCACACCCCCAATGACCCGCCTCTTCCCAGCAGCAAGATGGTCTAGTACTCTCATTATCCAATTACTTTTCACACACATGAAACTTTGGGGGCCATTTTAGACCTAAACCACAACAACTTAAATAGCCTTAAAGCTCTAACTCATTCCAACATTAGCTCTGATATCCCAAGTCCAAAGTCTAATCTGGATATAAGTAGCCGGGCCGTGGTGGTGCACTCCTGTAATCCCAGCACTCGGGAGGCTGAGGCAGGAGGATCGCTGTGAGT
>NW_022914698.1:0-203 GCF_012274545.1 Fukomys damarensis
TACCTACCTGGGATTATTGGCATTTGCCACCACCACGCCTAGCTTGAGAGTTATATTTTGAAAAGAAGGGGCATCCAGGGTCAGATAGGGAAAGATGATGGCATCTGGTAGAAAATGGGATCCTGAGGATGCTGTAGCCCCTAGTAGCCAGCAGAGCTGAGAAGGTTGTACAGAAGGAGCTCTGGGCCAGCAGAGGAGGCTCT
>NW_022914699.1:0-244 GCF_012274545.1 Fukomys damarensis
GTTGTGTCTGAAATGTATTTCTAGAAGGAAGTTGGATTTATTGAGCATTTTGTCTAATTTAGTCATTCACTTTTTGGTTTGTGTGGCTTATGATCTTTTGAAAATATTTATTCACTTTTAAAGTTATTACAAACCCAGGCAGTGTTTTCTGACTGCCCACAATTACCAGTGCCCTAACAACCAACAAACTGCTATCCACTTTATCCAATAGTTTTGTTTCTATAAAGACTGAAAGAGAGAAATG
>NW_022914700.1:0-207 GCF_012274545.1 Fukomys damarensis
ATTCTAGGCCAGCCTGGACTGAGTAGTGACTTCAAGCCCTGCTGAACTACATAGTGAGACCCTATCGCAAAAGAAAAAAAAAAAAAGGTGGAGTGTTCTTGAATGCTTCCTCTCAGAATAAGTGATTGCATTGTAAGTTTTAAATCCATGATAGTAACTTATGAAAGGAACAAAAGTATGAAACAGTGGTCTTTAAAGAGACCTGAA
>NW_022914701.1:0-228 GCF_012274545.1 Fukomys damarensis
AATGGAACAAATGTAAAACACATTTGGAAAAATAGATGACATTATTTTAAATAGTTAAAGGTGGACTAACTGTATAAGTCTTCAATCCACTTCTAGGTACTTACCCAAGAAAAATGGAGACATGTGCACACAAAGGCCAGTACATGACTGCTTTGGTTAGCTGTACTTAGGAGATATAGATATACATATACATATACATATACATATACATATACATATACATATACA
>NW_022914702.1:0-220 GCF_012274545.1 Fukomys damarensis
CCAGGGAGAGACCTACAAACAAAAAGGAATACAGCTGTGCTCCACATAAGACGTGGACTTCACTGGTAAACTCACAGAATTGCAGCACTTTTCTCTGTGGACTGCTTCACATTCATGAAACTGACCGCTTTCGCTTTAAAAGGCTAAGCCCCGAGAAAAGCTGTTTCCTTTGGAAAACTGCACTTTAAACCCCAGAATCCCTCTGCAAAGTGCGATTGTG
>NW_022914703.1:0-549 GCF_012274545.1 Fukomys damarensis
CACACACACACACACACACACACACACACACACGACTTGCTGAGTCACCATCCTAACTAGTGGAGTGTTCCGCATGCAGTTTGGGCTACGGTAGGAGTTGGAGAAAAGCCAGGGACCCCGGGAGGTTTGGAATCCCCCAACACAGTCCAGCGAGTGGAAAGGGCGGTGTTGGAGGAGGCGGCGGGAGTTTTCTCCCCTCCTTTCTCCCTCCGGAGCTAGTTGAAGGGCCAAAACTAGGTCTGTGCTGCCCCCTGGTGTCTGAATTTATTTCTCCCGTCCCATCCACGTTAACCCGTTAACCTCAGTGCGGGAGTTCCCTAGTGCAGGTCCAACTAGTCAGCAGGGGATAGTAACCGCAGCAGAGTACAGCAGGTAAGATCTTGCACTCGGGACACGGGCTGCTTAGGTTCAAATCCTGTCAACGCTGCTAACTACACAAGCCTAGGCAGTTTGCTCTTTGTGGTTCCGTTTCATCATCTGTAAAATGGGGCAAATAAGTTGATAAGGTTGTGAGAACGAAACGAGATGAGAAATGTGGAAGCTTAGAAC
>NW_022914704.1:0-339 GCF_012274545.1 Fukomys damarensis
ACAGACATTTCTAAGAAATAAAAAGAAACAATTATTTCCCAAATCTCCGGGCGTGGTGAGGCACTCCCATAATCCCAGCACTCCGGAGGCTGAGGCAGGAGGATCAGAACCGCTGTCAATTCGACCCGCCTGGGCTACATAGTGAGTTCCAGGTCAGTCTCAACTCGGTAGTGAGACCCTGTCTGAAAAAAACAAAAACAAAAACAAAAAAAAACAAAAACAAAAACAAAAAACATACAATTATTTCCCAAATCATCATACAAACAGAAATATACTGAGGTAACCACCAGGCACATCACTAAAAAAGGAAGCTACACTCATTAGCAACATATGACAATA
>NW_022914705.1:0-251 GCF_012274545.1 Fukomys damarensis
GTGTAGGGAAAGTGGGAAGGGTGGGGGAAAGGTAATAAGGGAGAGGAAAAAAATAGGAGAAATGGAAATAAAGTTTTTGTAAATGCGGAGGGGAGGAGGGGGTGAAGGGAGGGCAGGGACAAGGGAAAAATGATAATCAAGACGTATCATGCAAAGGTACAGGATCCCAATAATGAATGTAACTGTACTGTATACCTAGATTGTATGAATAAATTCAATAAAAAGAAAAAAATATAAACCCTGCAGTCCTT
>NW_022914706.1:0-222 GCF_012274545.1 Fukomys damarensis
AGTCTCAGTGTTGGAAAATCCGGAAGTGACTGTAGATCCCAGCTCAGTTTACCGGAAGCTGAGTGGTTTCTAGCGTCTTTCCCGCATTGCTCTTCGGGAAGAAAGGTCGGTAGGAAATGCGCCGGGTGTAGGGTTAGCGCTGTAGCGGGCTACGTGAGCGCGATCCGCGCGTCGGGAGAGGGGATCCGGTAACTGCAGGGTCCCCTGCGCGCGCGGAGACGG
>NW_022914707.1:0-211 GCF_012274545.1 Fukomys damarensis
CAAGATGGAATAATCTGATACTGAACAACTGAACTGGCAATGAAGGAGGACCTGGAAAAAAAATGAGATCAGAAATAATTTCTCAGATAATAGCAGAGATTGTACCCATAGTACAAGATATGATTAATAAACATATAAAAACAGATTAAAAAAATAGAGGAGCTGAGAAACATGACGGAATCCCAACATATGAAACAAATAGAATCCATAA
>NW_022914708.1:0-1015 GCF_012274545.1 Fukomys damarensis
CAGTGCTGGGCTTTGCCTCCAGAGCTGAAAGGCTCAGAGCCCTCAACACTTGCCTCACTCCCATCTGTGCTGTGCTTCTCTTCTGTGTTCCTTTCATTGGTGCCACCATGATCCATAGGTTTGGGAAACATCTGTCACCAACAATGCACAGGCTCGTGGTCAGCATCTGCCTGTGGCCCCCTCCTGTGCTAAACCCCATTGTGTACAGTGTGAAGGACAAGCAGATACAAAGATGGATCATCCAAGTGTTCTGGGGGACAAGGAACAGTGCCTAACTGGAATGGACTCCAAGATACGATATGTGTTCACACTGGAAAAATTAATAGTTCCCCTGTCAGTAGCAATAGTGCAATCAAAGTATGGGTATCTGATAGAATAAAGGGATGGGAAAGGGTTGTGAATAAAGATTCAAAACAAGTCATTTTTGTTCTGTATTCTAGAAGGTGTGTATTTTAGAACATATGTATTTTGATAACTGGTTTCACAAAATCAACTTTAATAAGTAACATCACACTTTTTCTCTTTGGAAATAAGGATGCTATCCTTGATGACAAATTATCTTTTTATACAGATAACATTTAGAAGTGTTTAGTACTTACAATGTTAAGAAATATTCTTCTCTAGTTACTAATTTAATAATCACATCAAGATTAGATAATCCTGTAGTATTGCTCAAGAACTGGAAATATGAGTATTTTACTTTTAGAAAATACAGAAAAGAGCTCGGGGATATAGCTCAGCAGTTCGGTGGCCCGCCTTGCAAGTGCAAGGACCTGAGTTCGATCCCCAGTACCAAAAAAAAAGAAAATACAGAAAAGAAAATTGCTACAGAATCAAGAAAAATCTAGTTTTACATAAAAATACTTATGGGGTAAGAAGTATCTAAATTGAAATTACATCAGATACATGTGTGATTTTTAACATATGCCTTTTAATTTCAATGATATTTCTTTATAGATTTTGTATGATTCAAGTTTCTGTCACGTATTATACTAATACATGTTCTTCCCCAACA
>NW_022914709.1:0-205 GCF_012274545.1 Fukomys damarensis
TCCAGGAGAGGCTTTATGAGTTTCAACTCCAAAAGTGAATTTTTTCAATCATTTTGCATGTCCCCCTGCACAGCTGCCTTCCACATCTGACTTTCACTTAATGCACAGTTTATGAAACACCTTGAAAGCAAGGGAAAACTTAGGGCCTTATTTCAAAAAGAAACTATTTCAACTATACAGGAAATTAACAACCACTATATGAATG
>NW_022914710.1:0-802 GCF_012274545.1 Fukomys damarensis
TTTTAACTCCAATCCCTAATTTCCTCTCTGTTCTATGCAATTCAGTTCTCTGCCATGCCTCTCTGGGCCTTTTTCACATGGAGCATCCTTGCCTAAATGCATTCATCAGCTTTCTGGGTGATCAGCCAGTAATCTCTTACCTGTCCTTCAGAGCACAATTCAAGAGGACCCTCTCCTTTGAGCCCCCTACTCTCTGCCTTCACTGAGTTTCTCACTTCATTCAATTTCTCTCTCCCCATGATACCTTACTAAGATTGTGAGCTTTCTGAGGATTTAAACAATGGTTTAACAGCTTGTTTCCCCAAGTGCTTGCTTATTGCTCAATCCATTTAGGTGTTCAACACTTGTCCAGTGGATAAAATTATGAATGAATGAATGATAGATAGATATCATATTATCCCATCAGTAGTAATCTAGATGTCCTGTTCATGACTGGCAGTAAGGCTGCCTTGTTATTGTCTGATTTTCATAAGGTCCTGCAGAAAAAGAAGATAGGTATTAAATATCCCTTTAAAAGGTGCGTAACTTTAGAGGTAGGGAAGAGTGATAAGAATGAAAACCTAGTCAAGTACATGCAGACAGGGATCTCATTCTGGTGTGAAACTTCAGCTCCAGACCATGAAGAATGCCCTTGCCAAACACCAGGCTCAAAGAGAGGTGAGGGTATGATCCAAGCTGGAGTTAGAATTTCTCCAAATAGGAAGCGCCTATGGTCAGCATATCAGGAGATAGTAAGATCATTGTAGCCAGCTTAGAGTGCTTGGAGGGGAAATCCAGATCCTCCTGTGACTTAAGTTTTATA
>NW_022914711.1:0-444 GCF_012274545.1 Fukomys damarensis
TGTGATATGGGTTGCAACCAGCAAGACCATAGGTCTGGGGCCACCCAATGTGTGGCCCAAATCTTCAGACATAGGACTACAGGACTTAATGTTTGTAGTGCTGCATTTTGATCTTGCATCAGATCTTGGGTTTGATTTTTTATTTTCCCCATTTGTATTTTCAAATAAATTGGAATGTTTACCCTGAGTCATTCTCTTGGGATGCGAGTGTTTATCTGTTCCCTTGTACTTTTGAGATAATGTAACTTTGGTTTTTTATAATTTCATGAGTTCACAGCTAAGAGTTTTTCTTGAAACTATAAGGAGACTTTGTACTTTGACTTATGAGCAATGTTGGGATTGTTGAGACATTGGGAAAGGAGCTGTTGTGTTTTCGGTTTTAGTAGGAAAGTTACATTATGTAACTGGTATTGTCATGTCAGTACTCTGTTTACTTCGAATAAG
>NW_022914712.1:0-238 GCF_012274545.1 Fukomys damarensis
AAACCCCCTATATTCATCCCTTGGATAACTTTTTCCTCTCTGTCTTCTAATTTCTTTCCACAGATTTAACTCCCTGTGTTACTATAAAATCTGAAACTAACCTAGACAACTAACCACATGGCACTACAGTTAGTGTGATGTTGCAGCTTTAAGATATGTTGACCAACCATAGAGGTCTTTGGAACCATTTGCAATTTGTAGGAATTGAAAAATGAGCTTGCGGGTGGTGAAAGACACA
>NW_022914713.1:0-202 GCF_012274545.1 Fukomys damarensis
CTCAGCTGGGCCACTTCTCAGCCAGGGGTTCCCCGGGGGGACTGTGCTTCACCTGCTCGCAGAGGGAACTCTCTGATGCTGTGCTCTTCCTTTCCCTGCCTCACCTCTCCACACCCAGCAGATTTTGGGACCACCTCCCGAGTAAGCTACTGACATGAGGTCATATTCCAAAACTGCTTTAAATTTTAGACTGTGCTAAAGG
>NW_022914714.1:0-244 GCF_012274545.1 Fukomys damarensis
CATTCTGCCAGGCCTCGCCTCACATTCTGCCAGGCCTCTGCTGGGATCAGTGCAGTCAGCTCTGAAGTCATCAACAGACTGATCCACTGCTAAGTGCACCACTGCCATGATGCAGTCACCTTCCAAAGCTCCACTTCTGGACTAGAGACTTTTGGGGGACACATTAGATCTAAACCCTAAAAGGGACTTTGCCAAGAGCAATTTCAGTGGGCATTAACAAGTGGAAATTAAACTTCAAGCCGGG
>NW_022914715.1:0-224 GCF_012274545.1 Fukomys damarensis
TGGCTAAAGTGGATGAGGACACACTAAGGTTTTAGGAGCCTGCCTTTTACTTGAATGGTGTTCAGTAGTGGCACTCACAATATTTCTGATTCCATATTTTTAATCTCATACTGAGACTCATGAAAGAGCATTTCCAGAACTGCTTCAGAAAGTGGTGCCAATGGTGGGGTAAAGGTGTTCGCAGTGGAAGGGGAGGGACTCTGAGGCCGTTAACAGTGATGTCT
>NW_022914716.1:0-308 GCF_012274545.1 Fukomys damarensis
TTGAGGCCATACTCTAAAGTGAAATTAATAGGACACACATGTTTAAATATCAAATAGTTTCTCTGGTATGAAAAACTAAAAATGGAAATAGGATCAAAATGTATAATTGACATTGTGTTATAGAAGAAAAGGTCTAAAATAGTAGGGAAAGGGGGAGGAAAGGTAGAAAGGGAAAAGAAAAATATATAAGAAAAGGAAAAACATGGAAATGATGTCTCTGTAAACATGGAATGGTGGAGTGGGCAAAAGGAGGGCTGGGGAATGGGGAAAAATAAGAACTAAGATAAGTCATGTAAAGATACAATATC
>NW_022914717.1:0-216 GCF_012274545.1 Fukomys damarensis
ACATGAATTTTGGAGTCGCATTTGCCTAAGAATTTGTGAGAAATACTCATTCCAGGGAGGGGAGTAGAAAGTCTGGCGGATAGACAGCAGGAAACATCCTCAGTCACCATCAGTGCCTTACTGGGCCACAGGAAGTGTTTGGAAGAGGCAGCGACTTCTGTGGCCCTGATGTACTTGCTTCTTAATATTTTGCTCTAACAGCTCCTCAGTCTGCCT
>NW_022914718.1:0-202 GCF_012274545.1 Fukomys damarensis
TCTTACTGCTTGTGGTATTTTGTTCTTCTGTTGGGTTTCTGGGATCTTGATTATTATATGTCTGTGTTTAGATTTTTTTTGATCGTGGCTAGTTGGAGTTCTATATGCCTCACTTATTTGTATGTCAAATTACTCCCCTCTGTTGGGGAAGTTTTCTGTCATTAATTCTGTGAACATCTTTTTTAAGTCATTTGCATTTTCT
>NW_022914719.1:0-278 GCF_012274545.1 Fukomys damarensis
TTGTTATAAAGGCAAATGGAGACCTTTCTTGCCCTCTTCTTTTGCCTTCTCTCTCCATTCTGCTTCTGCCATGGGACAATGTAGCAAAAAGGGCCTCATCAGGTCCACACCCCTGGGCCTTGATCTTCCCATCCTCAAGAACTGTAAGAAATCTCTGTTCTTTATTAGCTACTTGGTCTCAGAAAATCTTTTATAATGACACGAAATGGATGAGGATATTGAGCTCTCTCAAGATGACAAGAAAATTCTTCTATTTATATTAGACAATCAATCATATT
>NW_022914720.1:0-209 GCF_012274545.1 Fukomys damarensis
GATTGATAGAAGTCCATAAAAAGCATGAGAAAATACAAATTATGTAAAAAAATGTAGAGAAATAAGGATAGAAAACTTTCCAAATACAGGAAAAGAACTTGAAATACAGATAAGTGAGGAATATAGGACTCTAACTAGTCTTGATAAAAAAAAAATCTACACCTAGATATATAATAATCAAGATCCTGAAAACCCAACAGAAGAACAAA
>NW_022914721.1:0-235 GCF_012274545.1 Fukomys damarensis
AGAAGCAGCCACTGTTCAGGATGCTGATAGGTGCTGGTACCAGAGTGAGTGATGAGCGGTGTGTAATGTCTGCAAAAACACAAGACACTGTGACAACAACGGAAGGGGAATCATCCGGATACAAATCCTATGGCTCCACACCAGTAAGGTAATAGATTTGATATCTTAACTTGATCTTTGGCTCCAGTCTTGGTCACTTTTACTTTTCTTGTAGACTATAAAGCAAATATTATCT
>NW_022914722.1:0-200 GCF_012274545.1 Fukomys damarensis
AAATAAGTAAACAGTAACAGGAATCTTATCAATGACAAGTAGATCAAGTTAGTCTGACAAATCAGAGATAAACTCTTACTACCATCTAAACAGTATAAGGAAAGCACATTCTCTGCCTCTTGGGAAATTTAATTGTGTTGATCTTAGTTGCAAATTTAACACATTTAATTTTATTTACAAATTTTACATTCCCGAGGGAA
>NW_022914723.1:0-248 GCF_012274545.1 Fukomys damarensis
GAGTTTCTGCTCTCACAGACGAAGAGACCATAGTGAAAACCAAGAGACATGCCTTGGCAGGGATGAAATCCAAATTCTCAACTGCCAGTCATGCACATTCAAGAGAACTGAGGAAAAATGTGAGGATAGCCGAGAAATTTTAAAAAATAGAAGGGAAATGGTGATCTGTTAATGGATTAATTCTTTTTGATGCAGCAATATTTCAGGACACAACAAAGAAGAACATGAACTAACATTTCTAAGGCAGT
>NW_022914724.1:0-399 GCF_012274545.1 Fukomys damarensis
TTCAAGGTCATCAAAAACAGGGAGTCTGAAAACTGTCACAACCAAGAGGAGCCTAAGGAGACATGATGAGTGAATGTAATGTGGACAGGGTCCTGGGGCAGTGTGTTAGCCACCTTTCCATCACTGTGGCAGAATACCTGAGAAAGTCAACTTAAAGAAGAAAAGGTTTTGGCTCAGAGCTTCAGAGGCTTCAATTCAGCCTTGGCTGGTTCCATTGCTGTGGGCCCACGGCAAGGCAGAATATCGTGGCGGAAGGGTTAAGCAAAGCAGAGTTGCTCACCTCATGGTGGCTGGTAGCAGACAGAGACAGTAAACCAGAGGGGCTATGGACAAGATACAGTCCCCAAGAACATGCTCCAATACCCACTCCCTTCAACTAGGCTCCACCTCCTAGGTTTC
>NW_022914725.1:0-749 GCF_012274545.1 Fukomys damarensis
ATTATAAATAGACTCATGCCATTATATTTCAAAATTCATATGAAATAATTTTCTACAAAAATGTAGAAACTGACAAAACTGATTTTAAAAGACCGAAATTCTAAAATCACAGAATCATTACAGCTATTCAATCTTCTGTTAAAATGTATAAGCTAATTATTAACAGTCCCTTGAACTCTTCCTACTTCTAAGAACAGGCTAGCATTGATGTGAACCACAGCTATTGTTGAGGCAGGAAGGCGTCCATTTGGGCAGGACTGAATGTGAGAATGAGTTCCCAAAAGGAATAAGCCTGGCCCCCATTTATGTATACATATATATAGTATATAGTACATATGGTGTGTATATTACACATGTATAGGAAATACATGTATGGAGCACATATATAAGGACTATATATGCAATGAATATATAAAATATATATGAAAAATACAATAATGAAGATTATATACTTGAGAAATATATAAGGATGTGCATATAGTTGAAGAAAAGAATAATAGTATGATGTTTTTCAGCAGATGGTGTTACCCTCCTATGGGGGAACCTTAGAGGATGTTGTATATTGCAAAAAACCCACTACCCTGCTGGACCTTAGAGAAGAAATTGAAAATGCATGTGCAGCAATCTTCATGACCAAAGAATTACCCAAGGAGCAGTTCTCCATACTGATAAACTTCTGGACCCTAATGGCCACCACTCTGAGCACCTCATGTAGAGGCCCAAGGTAACATATGAAACTCACGATATAT
>NW_022914726.1:0-1345 GCF_012274545.1 Fukomys damarensis
CATTGCTTGTTACTAAAATGAAAGTGCAACAATTTAACAAAACACCCTGATGGAATTAGTACCTGGACAAGTGCCTTTTCCTGGTGTCTGTGGCCGTGCTGTAGGAAGCCGTTCATTCATCTAGAGAACATGCAGAGAGTAAAGTAGTGAAGGAAAATCACATGTAAATGTTTGCACATCATAGCACCACATAAAAGAGACACAGCTGAAGTGGAGTGCCTCGTTCTTACCTGTGGACAAACAAAACGCATTAGAATAAGAAGTGCTTTTTCTGGGTATACGTACCTAACTGTGGGCCATTTACATTCTTGGCAAGAAAAGAGAGGAAAGGACTGAGACCCACAGCAGCTTAATTATTTTGTTTAGCCGTCAAGAAGTAATTACCTTTCAGTTTTCCAGATACCTGATAGAAAAATGTATCAAACTATTTAAACAAACCCAAAGGGAGCCTAGAACCTAGAAATGGATATGGATGGCTGGATCCCAAAGGCACAAAGAATTTCTAGCATTGTGCACATAACCAGAATGTCTTGCATAGTATCAATACCTCTACATTTATCTTGTTACTAGAAAGCATCATGGAAAGCTGCTATCTACTAGCCTCTGAATGTGTATTGTTTTATGATGTCAGCATTTCCCCCTAATATCTAATACATTGAGGACCTTGGGAAATAGAAATCAGAGAGGTATAGAGTAAGGACTGTGTGCTGTGGACACCAGACAGAAATCTCTTCTACAGAACTAGTTACATCAGCCTGTAGGGTTTGTATACCCTCCAAATCCCCAGAATCTTTTTATAGCTAAACACCCATTTGTCAAAGTGACTCTTAAGTCATGTTTCAAAGAATTAGCATGACTCAATCATCTGTCTAATGGGAGAGATCACAGGCTGCTATGTAGGCATGAGGACCCTAGGAGAAGAAAAGAGAACAGGTGAGTTTCACCTTGGGTATACTTTGTCTGCTCCAACTATAATTGAATTCAGGAGCTTGCCCCACTGTGGATAGGAAGCTAATAAGCACAACCAGGTGCTGAAAGAGTGCAGAGAAGCTTACTACTTGGAACAGGTAAGAACACTGGCAATAACCTTTGGAGGCAGTGACTCCAAGCAAAGAAAGCAAGGGACTTTTATTGGGAAAATTTACACCTATTCATATGGAAACTGACTATTATCATGTTGAACATGCTCACGTCAAGGTGACTCAGGAGTGAATTGTTGCATTTTATTAAGATACTACTTCTGTCCTCATCTCCTAAAGTTTGGGATCAATATTCCAACACCATTGTCCAATATTATTTTTATCCTCTTCATTTTTTTTTTTTTTTTGAGATAGGGTCTTACTAT
>NW_022914727.1:0-288 GCF_012274545.1 Fukomys damarensis
GTCTTTGCCATTTTTATTTTGCCCTTTCCTCGCATGCCCTGCCTTTGACCTCCAATCCTGCTACCTCAAAGCATGAACTGGGAAGAAAGAGGAGACAAGTTCCTTATGCCTACCTTTCACAAAATGCTCTTTCCTTTCTCCTTGCTATAACCCACAGAGATAAAAATGGTCAGGTTCTTCATTGCAACCTTCCCTCAAAGAGCTCCTTTGCCCATATTGTGCAGACGAGCTTCCAAGTGTCGAGACAGAGACATCAAGGAAAGCAGCAAATCCTTTTATCTCTCTCAC
>NW_022914728.1:0-1518 GCF_012274545.1 Fukomys damarensis
TTTTTTGTTTGTTTGTTTTGATTTTTTTCATAAACAGAGTCCTGTGACATCCTGCTGTCACAGGTATTGGGCTACTCTTTCCCAGTTAATGCTATTACAAATGGTGCTGCTATAAACATGGGTGTGTGTGAATTTATTACTGTGCTATGATTGCTTCAATTCTTTTGCAAATATTCCCATGAGAAAGATAGCTGGGTCAAATAGAACCTCTAATCTGAGGCATCTGAGGTATTACCATATTGATTTCCATAGTGGTCACATTGGTCTGCAGTCCCACAAACAATCAGAACTTTACTTCCTCCCCACAACCAAATCAGTATGTGTCATGGTTTCATTTCCTGATAGCAACCTCTCTTTCTGGGGAGAGGTGGAATCTCAATGTTGTTTCCTTCTGCATGTCTCAGATGATGAGAGAAGTGGAAAGCTTTTTTCGTTGTATTATTTGTGTCTTTTACTTCATGGTTTGAGAAATGTCTTTTCATTTAAGGTGCCTATTTCTGAATCACATCATTATATTTGGGGACGTGCTTTTTTAAAAAGTTCTTTCTGTAGTCTAGATAATAGTCCTAGGCCTGAGGAGCAGGTGGTAAAATGTTTTCACGGATTGCATGTTGACTTTTATCTCTGTTGCATGTTTCGGTTGCAGTGCAGAGGCTTTTCAATAAGATGAGATCCCACTTGTTGATTGATTCTTTGTGGTTGTTCCCATGCTCCTGAAGATTGGTTGAGAAAGTCTTTTCCTATGAAAGCATTTTTGAGAGTTTTGACTAACGCACCTTCCACTAAATTTATTATTCCGTTGTGAAGATATATAGCATTTATCCAGTTGGATTTCAGTTTAGTGCATGTTGAGATTTAAGAGACAGTCTAATCTTTGGCAAGAACAAATACAGGTTTTGCAACGCCATTTATTAACTGGCTACAGCACCTCCACTGAGAATAGTTATCTTGTTTCTCACAACGGGATTGGCTGAATACGTCTGGAATTCTTTCTGCAGCCTACTGTCGCTTTCACTGATCCTCAGTTCTTTTCTTTGACAATCCACCCTCTTTGAAACACAGTGACATTGTAGTATAGCTTCAAGTTTGGAATTTAAAACCCCTGCCATTTTCTGTTGCCAAGATTGGATTTTGTTATTCTAAGTCGCTCCAGGTTTCCAATGAATTTTAGTGTCATTTTGTCTTGCTATAAAATATAATTTTGAGATTTCAACTGTGAATACCAGGAATCTGTATAGCAGTTGTGGTAGTATGCCTTTTATCTCTGTGTTGTTTCTTCCTTCCCAGGAGTGAAAATGATTTTCCATTTTTTAGATCCTTTTTAATCTCATTACTAGAGTGTTAGTTGTCACTGTAGAATTCTTTTGTTCCTTTTGTTAGATTGATTTTGAGATACTTCAGTTTGTGGTTGCTATTGTGATGAATTGTTTTCCTAATTTCTGTCTCAGAGAGCCCGAAAATTGATGTACAAGAAGGCTATTGATTTGTGAGTGATGACCTTGTATCCAGGTGTGCTGA
>NW_022914729.1:0-205 GCF_012274545.1 Fukomys damarensis
GGCAGGAGACCATAACTTCTACCAGCTGGGTTCACCCCTGAACTATGACCATGAGACTGCAAGGCTCTGCAGAATAATGTGGAAACTCTACACTAGGTGATACGTGAAAAACCTTGCAACATTAATATTCTATGTCTGTTATTGTGTTTCAGTAATATTTAATTTTACCTTAAAAACAGAGTCCAAAACCCACATATATTTTTTA
>NW_022914730.1:0-230 GCF_012274545.1 Fukomys damarensis
AAGATGGTTACTCTGTTGCTTGAATGAAAAGCAGGTGAAAACTCTCCAGAAAAACAGAAAATCACAAAAGAACTAAAGATATGGAAGGCATATGTCAAGGATAAGAAACAATGGTAATATATGGATCATACACGAAATAATCTGAATCAGTATGAGAAGAGAAAAAACATTCCCTTTGAAATTTTCCAATGTATTTGCTGTTTTCAACTATACATTCATATATGTTGAAA
>NW_022914731.1:0-257 GCF_012274545.1 Fukomys damarensis
CTTAACCACTTCAAGAGGGTTTTGTGTATCACGTGACTGGACCAAAAAGCCCTGCCCATACACGTTCGATTCCAATATACCCCAAATTCCAACAAAGAAGTATGGTTCTTGTTAACTGAGCCATGTGATTAATACCCGTATTTATACTTTGAGTGTAATTGTTTCTTTATGCTTTGGAATTAGCTGTGTCGATGTGGTCTAAAGAGCAGGAATACTGTAATAACTACATTTGCACATAATTACATTCCATGTGTTAA
>NW_022914732.1:0-246 GCF_012274545.1 Fukomys damarensis
AAACAGTTTTGGGAGTACGGCCATCTTCACTATGTTCATTTTTCCTACCCATGAGCCCCATGAGCAAGAGATATCTTTCTATTTTCCGATATCCTCTTCTATCTCATTTTTCAGAGTACCATAATTTTCATTGTAAAAATCTTTTACTTCCTTTGAGAAATTGATTTCTAAGTATTTCTTTTTGTTTTTTTTAAATGCTATTGTGAAAGGTATTGTTTTATTAATTTCTCTCTGTGTGAGTTTATT
>NW_022914733.1:0-607 GCF_012274545.1 Fukomys damarensis
GAAAAGACTTTATGAACAAATCCTCAGTAGCACGGGAACTAGCAGAACGAATCAACAACTGAGAGCTCCTCTTATTAAAAAGTTTCTAGCCGGGAGTGGTGGTGCATGCCTATAATCCCAGCACTCGGGAGGCTGAGGCAGGAGGGTCTCTGTGAGTTCGAGACCAGCCTGGGATACATAGTGAGTTGCAGGTCAATCTCAACTACATAATGAAACCCTGTCTCGAAAAACCAAAAACAAAAAAACAAAACAACAACAACAACAAAAAAAGCTTCTACAGTACAAAAGAAACCATTAGCAGAACTAAAAGGCAACCTACACGGTGGGAAAAAATTTTTACCAGCTGCTCCTCAGACAAAGGGCTCTTACCTAGAATATATACAGAAATCAAAACAATCAGCCCCCCAAATATAAAGACCTGATTCAAAATGGGCATCTGAAATGAACAGACATTTCTTAAACAAATAATTAAAAGCAGCAAGCAAATATATGAAGAAATGTTCCACATCACTGATCATTCTAGAGATGCAGATGAAAACAACAGTGAGATTCCACCTCACCCCACAAAAAATGGCTGCTATCAAGAAATCAAACAATAACAAATGTT
>NW_022914734.1:0-348 GCF_012274545.1 Fukomys damarensis
GGCCCTGTCTCCTGCCTCTCCAGGGTGGAAGGACAGGTGGCCCTTAGTCCTGCAGCTAATGGTGCTCCAGCGAGTGCCTGCTCAGTCACTTCTTTGGATTCTGTGCTTATCTCCCTGGCGAGCTTAATCTCCCTTTCAGACTGAGTTGGAAATCGGTGTGCATCTCTTTCTGGGTACTTATTGTGGTGCAACTTTAATGATTCATTTAGTTATTTGATTAACATTTATCTTTCCTACTGAACTGCAAGCGCCATGAGGTAGGGACTGTGTCTCTTTTTACTCACAGTTGCATCCTCTGCACATGGCACATAGAAGAAGGTTAGTAGAAGTATAATGAATGAATGAGGA
>NW_022914735.1:0-226 GCF_012274545.1 Fukomys damarensis
ATGCTCTGCCTTTAACACCTTTAAATGCCAGTGAATCTTCACCAAACCATGATTTTTTTTTTTATTTAGAGGTCAATTTTCAAGTGTGACTGCACAGTGATACCTTAATTCATGCCATAAAGTGCTCTATTAAAATGTCTATAGAATTTCATGAATTTTCTTTATATGAAATTGCTCCTTATCTACAAACAAATGTCTCCATATCATAGCATTATAGATAGGCTAA
>NW_022914736.1:0-372 GCF_012274545.1 Fukomys damarensis
CCTGCTTTCCAGGGCATCTCAGTGTGTCTCTGCTCAGGGCCACCAAGATGTTAGAAGCTTAGCGATGTAAGAGCATTCTCAGTGAACTGCGATGCGAACACATCAGAATGGAATTCTAGGCTTCTGAGGGGATTGGGATTTGCACCCTGGTGTAAGTTTAAGATCTGGAGATTCAATAAAGAAAGGCCTATTAGGGAAAGGGAAAGAGAAGAGTACACATGATCAAGACATGCCACATGCATGCATGAAAAACCACACCGAAACCCAATATTTTATAAAACTAATGTACACTAATAATGTGTATATTTGTAAAGGGAACTATCATTTTGTGCCCATGAGTTGATAAAATAAAAATTTGGAGATGTCCTCAAA
>NW_022914737.1:0-300 GCF_012274545.1 Fukomys damarensis
GCCCTTACTGTGACGATAGTCCAGTTCTGATGAAAGGAGGTGATCCCTCCAACCTACCAACTACAGAGGTGTGATGTGACTTTATTGCAGTTGTTCACTTCTGTTCTATCTTCTGAAGCTAAGTAAACTGGCCTTTATGACCACCTGTGTCTCTGCAGTGTGGATCCATGTACCAGCACAACCAGGCGGCCTGGGAGCATGGGGCAGGGTGGTGGTGAGATGCTGGAGAGGTGGCTAGACAGTTCTCACTAGTCTGCTCTGATGAAGGGCTGGGGTGCTGGAGGTGGAGGAGGTGGAGAA
>NW_022914738.1:0-303 GCF_012274545.1 Fukomys damarensis
AAATTATAAATTTTGATATAATTTCAGGCAAGTCTTACATAAAAGTGACTTGTTTTTAATATGCGCTGTGTCCTCAAACTCTTTTGATACTTAGAAAGACAAGCCTTGCCTAGATTCATTGCATTTTTGCCAAATGCAAAGTCTACAAACTCATCTCACACACCTTTCAATAAGAGGAATATTTATTCAAACTTCCGCCTTCTCTGATCATATACATATGTGGTAACATAGAAAAGATAGTGATTGTTCATAGATAAACCAAGGTCACAGATGTTAATTTAATGCTTTTTTAAATAAAAATAG
>NW_022914739.1:0-220 GCF_012274545.1 Fukomys damarensis
CTCATGATGTACTGAGTTGGGAATTTCTGTAGAGTCAGTCTATGATATGTGGTAAAATAGATATATGGACCTAGAACTCTGGAAAACAGTACATTGATTCCTTGAAATGTCAGGTTTTTACTGAGTGCTTTGATCCAGGCACACTGAATCACTGAACACGTCAGACAAACAGGTGCCCTCCCTGAACTTCATCCATTCTTCAGTCAGAAAAGGAGGCAAA
>NW_022914740.1:0-259 GCF_012274545.1 Fukomys damarensis
GGTGAAAGATAAGGATCTAGTTTTAATCTTTGACAAGTTGAAATCCAGTTTTTCAAAGTTGAGGTACTTGAGTATGTTAGATGTTTCTGCATCTTCTAATTTATTCCAATAATCCTCAGGTCTGTTTCTTTGCCTGTACAGTGCTATTTTTATCACAGTGGTTTTGTAGTATACTTTCAAACTGGGATTGTGATACTCACTGCCATGCCTCTGTTGCCTAGAATGGCTTTTCCTATTCTATGTCTCTTCTGTCTCCAAA
>NW_022914741.1:0-875 GCF_012274545.1 Fukomys damarensis
GAGACAAGAATTTGAGAGTATGGAAAGGGAATCATGTACCTTTAAATTTTTTCTTTCTCTAAGACAAGGTAAAAATTTCTACCTCCTAAAACTGCTGTAAGAATTATAGAAAATATCTGCAAAGGGAACAGAATACTGCCCATTTTATATTGAATCTTTCATAAATTTTAAGTATAACCATTTAAATTCTGTACATTATTCTTCTGAAAAGCGGCCTTAAACCACTATAATACCAGGGATAAGGATGAGGGGACATCTGAGGAAGGGAGAAATGAGAGTCAGGAGGATTCAATTACGTGGTTCATATTTCATAGAATCTGACTGAACTTCCTCACACTCTGGAACATATGGTTTCTCAAAACTTTCAGTAGCAAGCATTATAATGGGGGGAGAGCTGGAGCAGATAAGGCTCTTCGGAGAGCCATGGTGTCTGTCAGGATAGTAACTATCAGAAAAGATTAGTAGGCCTCTGAGGAAGACAGCAGGAGTTGAAAGCACCAACAGAGAGAAGATAAATGCCAGGAAACCTAGAAGTAAGGGGTAAAATACAAGGTTATCTTATCACCAGCCTGTTGACAGACAGCTGCCATGTTCCTACACAGAAGTTTCTGGAACTGAAGTGCTCAAAGGAAGTACATGCGGAAGCCTGGAAGGTCCTGTGCTCCAACAGAAGTCAGAGAAATCTACTTCAGGGGTTTCCTGAGGCAGATAAACTGAAGGGCAGTCTGCAAGGCAGAGCATGGCAACATGTCGTCCTCAAACCTCCACATTCATCATGAGAAGATCATTAGTGCTGAAATTCAGGTTTTTCTCTCTTTCCACAGCTTTGATCTTTTCTGTACAAAGTCAGTTTTTCTGGGTCCATATCTTCATAT
>NW_022914742.1:0-238 GCF_012274545.1 Fukomys damarensis
ACAGTGAATGTAATCAGTATGTACTGCAAATATGTACCAAAAAAATCAAAATTTCAAGAAAAACATTAGAAAATGAGGTTGCTATGAGAGACGTGTTTGATTTTGAACACATAATTAAAAAAATTACCAAACTCAAATAAACAATGAAATCCAAGTAAATTACTGAGATGTTTATATTCAATTTATCATTTGGATAAACATGAGAAATACACATAAATTCACAAAGTTTTTAAAAACT
>NW_022914743.1:0-204 GCF_012274545.1 Fukomys damarensis
ATGGACTACAGTTGTACTCCCCATAAGAAGTGGACTCCACTGGTAAACTCACAGAGTTGCAGGTCCTTTCCCTGTGGACTACCTCACAATCGTGAAAATGACCGCTTTCGCTTCAAATGACTATGCGGCCAGAGAAGCTGTTTCCCTGGGAAAACTGCACATTATACCACAGAAGCCCTCTGCAAAGTGCGTTTGTGTTCTAAC
>NW_022914744.1:0-1020 GCF_012274545.1 Fukomys damarensis
GATGTGTTCAAATGGAAAAAGTTTTTTTTTTTTTTTTTTTTCTATTAGTGATCAGGGTTGTTGATTTAGTTCATCCACATTGAGTGTTTTTCTACTCCTTTACCGGATTCACATTCCATAAATGTTCATAAACATCCAGCCCACTTCCCCCCCGGAAAAGACCCACAGTACCAACACTTTCTAGTCCCCTGAGCCAGGCTGACCGTGGGTGGCAGAACCAGGACTAGGACTTTCTCACATTTGGTCCTAGGGGCTTTACTTAGTGCAGCCTTGAAACCAAAGTCCGGAAAATGCGTCTGAGTTTGGCTTTGGTCATAATGCTCATTCCTGGCCTGGCCTGGAGGGACATTAGGGGGTCGAGCACTGGGCTCCCTGTGTCAAGTCGAGCTGATCACTTACTCCACAGATTAGTATCTGCGCTTCGTCCAGGGCTGAGCAATCACTGGCTGTGGCTGCCAGGCTGTGTACTTTGTCCTCCTCTGCAAACTTATTCAGGCTCTCTCTCACATAACCCTACCTTGTACAGGCTTCCTAGCACTTAGTCCCAGATGCCCTGTTCCTGTCCTGCCCACCTCTTGAGACCTATGACCATTTTGGGCTAGTCCTCTCCCATGCTGGACTGGGCTGGGGTAAAGTGCCTGGTGATTCTGATTCTAGATGTCTGTGTGCATGCAGATCCCGATGCTGATGGCCCACCAGGATTGGGACCATCAGACCGAACTACTGTGTAGCTTTCCTCCCAGGCTCAGCTGGCTCTGCACACCCGCCTCCCATCTCTCCCATGGCCCTTAGATGGGCCCAGTTCCCGAGTAAGGCCACCCTGTCCTACTGAAATCAAGAGGGCCAGGCTGCACACACATAACACATCTAAACACAAGCATTATCCCCCAGGTTGTTGGAATGAGACACGTATAGGACAGGGCGAAAAACTCTGCCCTTAGACCTAAGGGCAAGCATAGGGTAAGGTTTTTACTAATACACTTAAAACGATCCGGTCTTGACAGGGAGTTGAAATGTACC
>NW_022914745.1:0-955 GCF_012274545.1 Fukomys damarensis
CATTCCCCTCACCTTTTTCTTTCGGATGAACCAAATAAGCCATGTTTTGTGATTCACTTTTCTCCTCACTGAGAGAAAATACCTGACATTGACAACTTAAAGGAGGAAGAGCTTATTTTGGCTCATGTTTCAGTTAAGCTTCACAGAAAAATAGCGTGGAAGATGAGCGTTGTGGAAGAGAGCTGCTCGTGGCACGCCAAGAGGGGAAGGGAGATAAATTCTTTCAAGTTACACCCGCAGTGACCCACCTTTTCTGGCCAGGCTCTACCTTCTGACAGCCAGTCAAATATGCTGCCTTTCTAATGCAATGACTTTCCAAAAGTCCTGCCCCTGAGACCGTCAGGCCCTTGGGCAACAAACATCTAGATATAAACTATAACACATCCCCTTTGCTATGTATTTGCAATTTTTATTGTTAAAGATTAAACTAGGCTAGAACTCATTCCTATTAATTAGATTAGTTTGATATAAATGTATTGTACAGTAACATACACTAATTAAAACAGTGTAATCCGTTTCATTCTCCCTGTCCCTTGCTTCACCAATTTAGTATGTTTATACAGATGTAACAATACCCATGTTCTTGATTATGTTTGTGCTACACTTAACTTCAAAAATGCAAATATACTGCTTTAAATTTACTAATGCACTTACTTTAACAATGCATTTCAATTTTTCCAGAGATCTGAAGTTTTATTTTCACTTCAGCCTTAATATTCTACAAAGACATACAGTTTATGAAAGATGTTTTTGCAGTAGATCTGTTTAGGCATTGCTTTTCTGAAGGAATGCATATTTCATCTTCTTTTAATAGTTTAGAATTTTTTTGTACTATTTGTGTATAGTCAACTGTCTGTTTATTTGTTTATTTGGTACTGGGGTTTGAACTCGAGTCCTTGGACTTGCGAGGCAGGCGGCAGAACCACTGAGCTAAATCCCCGGCCCTGTAGTCAAC
>NW_022914746.1:0-309 GCF_012274545.1 Fukomys damarensis
ATTCAGGGAATTTTATGTATGTTAATTTAGTGTGATGTTTCCCATGGAGAAATAAAAGCAAAAAAACAACAAACAAAAAACTGAAACATTAAATGTGTAAGGGAACCTGTAATAAGAGTCTCCAAAGGTATCTTTACTGTGAAAAATATGAAAAATCATATAGCAAAAAATTACTGCATATGTGTACCATTTAAAATTGATGTCTTTAGCTAATTTTATGAAAAATATCGTGATACTTAGTCCTTATTACATGCTAATATCAGATTATTGCACTATATTTCACTGCAAAATGTACTTTCATAGTCTTTG
>NW_022914747.1:0-284 GCF_012274545.1 Fukomys damarensis
TTGGAACTGGTTTGCTGGAGGAGTTTGGAAAGGTTTGTAAATGGCTAGAGAAATCTTTGAATATAGAAAGTAGATTCTGATGGGTGATTCTGGTTGGAGCTCAGAAGACCAGAATGCTGAGAGAAATGTGGATGGTAAAAAACAGGCAGAAGAGGCTTGTAGTTAGGAATAAGAACACTATTGGCATCCAGGCTAGAGACTATATGTGTATACAGAAAATGTGTCTACATTTTGTCCATGTTCTGAGGCTGCTAGAGAGTGAGATTAAGGGCAATTAATTACTC
>NW_022914748.1:0-287 GCF_012274545.1 Fukomys damarensis
CAACTGTAGTCCTTTTTGTTTGTAGGTCTCTGCCTGGCATAGATTGAAGCACTGTTGTGAGGCACTTTTTGCAGAGAACCCCTTCAGCCTAAGGGAGTGCCTAGCAGCGCTGAGTGCACACAAGCCTCCAGAACTCTGCATACTTGGTGATAGGTTCAGTTTGAAGTTAGAACACAAACGCACTTTGCCGAAGACTTCTGCCATTTAAACTGCTGATTTCCCCGGAAACAGCTTCTCTCGCCGCTCAGCCGTTTAAAGTGAAAGCGGTCAGTTTCATGACTGTGAAG
>NW_022914749.1:0-216 GCF_012274545.1 Fukomys damarensis
CTGACTCACAACCCTTGATATACATTTCTCTGTTGTTACTCTCAGTGCATTCACTCAATCCTCAATGTGTAATTAACCTATTCAACATCTGTCTCCCATTTCAGGGTAAGCAACAAGAAGACGCGCTGGTCGTGGTGGCACACCTGTCATCTCAGCTACTTGGGAAGCTGAGACAGGAGAATTCCAAACTCAAGACCAGTTTGGGCAACTTAGTAA
>NW_022914750.1:0-209 GCF_012274545.1 Fukomys damarensis
TCTGAGAACTGGAGCTGTCCAAATATGAAAGGAAGAGTCTTTCTTAGGTAATGCTGACATTTAGGAAAGTGTTTCTTTGACTATCTCTCCACTCCAGTCTCACCTCCTCCCACCCCCACTCGAACTGTTCATCATGGAAGGTAGACTTCATAATCTAGTCTAATTCAAAGCTGTATATTTAGTTACTATTTACTACTGGAAGGAATCAC
>NW_022914751.1:0-201 GCF_012274545.1 Fukomys damarensis
TAAAGATCATGTATCTACTCTGCATGTGGTTTGAGGCTCCAACCCCAGGGAGATTAATTATGTCTTTGAAATAAAATAAGCAGCATATGAAAGTTCAAAAGAGCGTAAATCATCTTAGATAAAAGAGCATTCTTTGACGTTTGAAACATAATTTACTCTCAGCTTTTAAAAAGTTTTGAGATTGTTGCCTGTTTATTTTGA
>NW_022914752.1:0-271 GCF_012274545.1 Fukomys damarensis
TTGCCAAAGATTATACTTCTCACCATGCACTAAACTAAAATCAAAATAAATTAAAGATCTAAATATTAAGAAAGAAACACTAAATAGGCTGAAAGAGAGGTTAGGTAGAATTCTTGGAGACATAGGTGTGGGAAAAGAGTGTATAAACAAAACCTCAGTTGGTCATGAACTAGAACAGAAAATCAACAAGTGGTATCTCTTCTTATTAAAAAAAACTTCTGCACAACAAAGAAACCACCAATACTGTGAGGAGACAACCCACAATTTGGAA
>NW_022914753.1:0-852 GCF_012274545.1 Fukomys damarensis
CCTGGAACTCACTATGTAGTTTAGGCTGGTCTCGAACTCACAGCGATCCTCCTGCCTCAGCCTTCCCTAGTGGGATTACAGGCATGCGCCACCACGCCCAGCCCCTTTGTCTACTCTTGATCTCTTTCTCATTTGCAAAAGATCCATCTCCATACTTCCTATTATCTTTTATTTTGCTCTTTATAAATATATTTTGTGGCCAGGGATTTAGCTCAGTGGTGCCACCACCTGCCTCACAAGTGCAAGGTCTTGAGTTCAATCCCTGGTACCAAAAAACAAACCCCACCCACCCACACACACACAATTTTTGTCATATAAGAGAAACCATACAATATTTAATCTTGTGTGTCTGGTTTATTTTACTTAAACGAAAATGTGGTATTTATACACAAAGGAGTACTACTATGTCATAAAGAAGGATAAACTTTAATCGTTTGTAGGGAGTGGATGTACCTTGAAACCTACCTATCTGTGTACCTAGTACTGATACTTTCTAGCAACAAATGAGTAAAATTATCAACAATGAACTGCAATTACTTGATAGACGATAAAAACATTCTTTGATCTCTATTGGATTAGAGTACTAACATTACCCTGTACTTCCCTGTTCTTTGCAGCTAGACAGTAAACAAAAACTGAAGCTAGACATTAGGAAATGGAAACTTACCCAGTCATTTGTATGGAAAAGTTTAGTGGCATAGACTTGCAGAATTTATTTTGTACCAGTAGGAAGTGCGTGATCAATAGTATGAATAGGGAAAGTATGAAGATGGCATTTTGTAAGTAACAGACTAACATCTAACCTTGAAATCGCATCTTCTGTATCACTTATTAATGAAAGGAGACCCTCTT
>NW_022914754.1:0-232 GCF_012274545.1 Fukomys damarensis
GAAGCCAACTTCCCAGTAGAACTTTAAGAAAAGATCCTAGAATGATTAACCTGGCTTTCAGTGTGTGGCTAAGAACCTTTTATGGAGTTGTCTAAACTTCTCTTCTACCCAACTATGAGCTAAGAAATAGGTGTCCATTTAAGTGACTAAATGTATGTCAATATTAAGCAGCAATAAAAAAGCAAAATAGTAATACATGATGATATTTTACAGCACTCCCTTCACTCCCACC
>NW_022914755.1:0-235 GCF_012274545.1 Fukomys damarensis
GGTCCTGTCTGGCAGCCCCCTCTGCGTCCCGCAACCTATGACAGAACCTATGACCGCTCACGCCGGTGGGGCAGATGAATGCACCAAATGCTCATCTCGCAAACCTTGGAGCCGTCAAAGGTGGCAGCAGCACCACGCCCGAGGCGGAGGGGACCTAGGAAAGCGAGCCGTGCATGAAGTCCTTTCTCTGTCTTCATCATTAAGACAGGCTGTGAAGTGAGTCCTGCAGGGGCGG
>NW_022914756.1:0-202 GCF_012274545.1 Fukomys damarensis
CTTTAGTTTACTTTCTGAAATAATTTGAAAAAAATCATCTCTTCAGCTAACAATCACATGCACGAACACATAATAATATATACTTCTTCCAGTATATGTATATTCTTCTTGAAAATTATTATACTATTTCAAAACTTGAACTGATTTTGCCATTATCAAGGTGATAAAATTTGAACCAGGGAACAGAAATACAGAACTCAAC
>NW_022914757.1:0-463 GCF_012274545.1 Fukomys damarensis
TGGGTTCCAGCTTCCTCTTTTATAGGTTTTACAGCTATGATCTCATTTAGGTGGTTACATTTCATTTCTTCAGTTCACAATACTCATGTACAAATTATAGTAACAAAACAGTTCACTTTAACCCAGAAGTAACAATTCCTTGTAGTTAGGGAGTTACCTCAAGATTCGTCTAGCTATCTGTTCTAGTGCACAGGAAGTGGGTGTTCAAGGTTAGGGATGAGGCCAGATGTCCCATTTCATGGTTAATGTCTCCAGTGTCTGATAATTTTGAACTAAACAAAACAGATTGCTGCTAGAGACAGAAGTTATTTTACATTTTCCTAACATTTTGTAGGTTTTTAGATTATTTACAAAAGCTTTCTGAATCATTCAATGCATGGTGAAAGATAGGGGTCTAGTTTTAATCTTTGACAAGTTGAAATCCAGTTTGTCCAACAACATATATTAAAGAGGCTATCTTTCC
>NW_022914758.1:0-595 GCF_012274545.1 Fukomys damarensis
ACCACCTCCTTCACCCAGCTTGCCTCATGCCCTACCACCTGGACAGTGGAGGACTCGCAAAAATCATGGATCCTTCATTTGTTTCAGAGCAAACTTGAGAAAAACAAATGACAGAGGAAATAAAACCTCTTGAAAGACAAAAATCTTCCATTCATCCCATTCCATTCATTCTTATTTTGGGGGAAACATGATAGTTAACAAACAGATGAAGACTAACGTTTTAGGATGGGTGAAATAGAGATTTTTTTCTCCTTTTTCTTCTTAATATTTTTCTTTTATCTTCAAAGGGTAAATGTCAATGTAAACTAAACTATTTCTATTTGAGAATAAAAATTCCAGTCCCTTAGGGTGCTGTTCTGGAACTGCATCTTACAAAATGATTTCTCACTCTGCTTTAATTTTCCAGTGTGTGGTGCTGGCAAGGCCGGTAGAGAGGAATCTCTGCAATCCGAACTGGAACAGATCAAAAAGTGTAAGCTTTCTCTCTTATTCTTCAGACAATTTAAAGTTCAGGGATGCTGAAGGCCAAGGAATACTGACTAAATACATGTGGTTTTCTAGTATCTCAATAGGTAATTCTCCTATTCTGATTTCA